>NC_057807.1:5626957-5638996 GCF_018294505.1 Triticum aestivum
GCCACGAACCTCCGGACGCCCTGTGTAGCCGCCATCGCCACCGTCTTCCTCCTCGGGCTCCGCCGTCCGCCGACGTCGATTCGCCGTCACCAGGTCCTCCCCGACCCCGCTGTGCTGCTCTGCGTAATCGCGGTGAGCTCCGCCGCCGTTCCCCTCTCTTCTCCCTCCCGTTCCCGTGCCGTAGCGCCGCTCCCCACCACGGCCGAAGCCTCTCGCCGCCGTCCATGTCGCCGTCGCCGTCTCGGCCCGCCTCCGCCCAAACCAAGCCCCCCTTCGCGCTCCTGGTGCCACTAGGGTGCCGCCGAGCCCCTCAGGTGGCCTCCCCGTGCCCCGCAGCCCGATCCCGCTCGCGCCCGAACCCCAGCCGCCGCCCCGAGCTTCGCTCCGGCGAGCTCCGGCCTCCCCCGCCGCTTCCACCTACCCTACCAGATGCGCGAGAGCCCGGGCTACGCCCCGGTGCTCTCAGACGCCGTCCCCGTGGCCTGTGGCGCGGACTCCGCCGCGTCCAGAGGTCGCCGGCGACGAGCCCCCGTCGCCTGAGTCCTGCCAGGTGGGGCCGGCCCGTCAGGTGATTAGCTTAGTGCTAATCACCGTTAACTAACCCCCCCTGACACTGACAGTGGGCCCGACCCCCCCTAACCATTTAACTAAATTAAAATAACCCCTGTTAACCCCCTGTCACCGACGTGTGGGTCCCACACGTCAGGTTTGACCCGGACCAGCCGCGTTGACCGCTGATGCAATGATGACGTCATGCTGACGCAATTATTATTTTCTGGAATTAAAATAATTCAGAAAATCTTGAAAATGATTTAAACTTCAAAAATTCATAACAATTCAACCGTAGCTCAGATTAAAATAATTTATATATGAAAAATTATCAGAAAAATGCAATCTTTCCATCTGTACTAGTTTCATGCATGAAAAACCAACCTATACATGCTGAATATGGGAAAACACATTATGGCATATATAAGAGACCTAATTTAGAAATGCATTTGAACCTTTGGTTCAAATGGACTTCAAACCAATTGAACACTAGTTGCATTAGCTCAACAGCATCACATCTACATGCCATGTTCATGCATCATATTGTTGCATATGATTGTGTATTGATTGCCGGCACCGTTCCTTCTCGATAGGTCCTGCTCCGGAGACGTTCCAGAGTACCTGTCTGTGAAGCAGTGCCTCCCTTGTTGTGTTACCAGGCAAGCAACCCCCCTTGTTCATTTCGATAAAACCCTACTCTCTCGCTCCTGCTCTCAGTTATTGCATTAGGACAACAACGATTCATCTGCTACTTTGTGCTGCGGTAGTTGAACCCATTCCTCTGCATGACCTGTCATTGCCACAGTAAATAGTTGAAACCCACTAGCATGTGTAGGAGTTGATTGAAGCCATTGTTGTGTTCCTACCATGCTATGCCTGATATTGCTTAGAGTTGTGTCAGGTCTGATTCATTGGGAATGAATTGGAGCGTCACGATATGTTCTGATGCTGAGAGTGAAGTGTGTGAACACGATTTGGTAAAGGTAGCGGTGAGAGGCCATGTAGGAGTACATGGTGGGTTGTCTCACTGGAACCGTCCTTAAGCACTGAGTTCTGTGTATGTTGTCCAATGACTCGATACTACCACACATTGGGTTCCGGTAACTCGACCCCTCTCGACTTATTAACCAACTTGGTCTCTGTCCAGGAGTCGCAACTAGTTTCTGGTGTTTGTAGGTAGTGCTATTCTTCTACCAAGTGGCACCCGGCAGGGTGGGCTTGGGACAGACTAGGCACACGTGGCACGGTGTACCGAGTGGCACCCGGTTGGTGGGCTCGGGAACCCTGCTCACATCGTTTGGGGCCGTGAGCGACACCCCGGCCGGATCTCCTTGCGGATGGAACCCGAATAGGCGATAAACCTGGACTAGAGTCTTGTGTGGTGAGTCAGGTCGTGGCCGACACCCTCGCCAGGCTTCCGCTTGAAGGTTGCCGAGATACACGACGTGTACATGGCGGTAAGTGGCGAGAGCGTGTGTGAAGAAGTACACCCCTGCAGGGTTAACATGATCTATTCGAATAGCCGGGTCCGCGGTTATGGACTTCTTGGATGCTTACATGGTACATAGACAACTTGAAGTGGATACTCTAAAATGCTCAAGACAAGTGTGAGTGCTATGGATGGCCTTCTCGTAGGGAGACGGGGATGAATCCATAGTAGTGTATTGTGTGGTGATTAGTGGACTCGTGTACGTTGTTTCACCTCCAAAGTTTCTGGTAGTCGTAGAACAGGATAGCCACAGAGTCAAAGCTGGCTTGCTGCAACTAAACCCCACATTATCTCTTGATACAGATGCATGTATGATAGGATCTGATGTAAGTCTTGCTGAGTACCTTTGTACTCATGTTGCTTTATTTATGTTTTTGCAGCGGAGACTTCGGTCTTACTAGTGTTCTCGTGGACTTCGACTAGTAGCTAGTACCTCAGCTACGATCTTGATCGGATGCTGTAGATTGTCAGGCTTCCAGCCTTTTTCATTTATAGATGTCTGTACCCAGACATGTAATACTTCCGCTTGTTGCTTGTATGCTCTGTATGACGGGTCTTGTGACCCCTGTTTGCAATAAATACTATGACGGCTCTTCTGAGCCTTTATCTATATGATTGTTGAGTTATGCTGTGATGCCATGTTGTACAGCACATACTTGCATGTTATGCGTACGTATAATGTGTAGTGCTATGTGTGGGATCTGACTATCTAGTTGTTTATCTTTAGTAGCCTCTCTTACCGGGAAATGTCTCCTAGTGTTACCGCTGAGCCATGGTAGCTTGCTACTGCTCTGGAACACTTAGGCTGGCCGGCATGTGTCCTTCTTCGTTCCTGTGTCTGTCCCTTCGGGGAAATGTCACGCCTTGAGTACCGGAGTCCTGTTAGCCCGCTACAGCCCGGTTTACCGGAGTCCTGCTAGCCCAGTGCTACAGCCCGGACCCACTTGCTGATGACCGACACGTTCGAAGCTGGGTCATGGATGCCTGTCCCTGTAAGTCTGTGCCACTTTGGGTTTACGACTAGTCATGTCAGCCGGGCTCCTTATCATATGGATGCTAGAGACACTATCATATACGTGAGCCAAAAGGCGCAAACGGTCCCGGGAAAAGGTAAGACGACACCCGTGGGGATACCGTGCGTGAGGCCGCAAAGTGATATGAGGTGTTACCGGCTAGATCGATGTGACATCAAGTCGGGGTCCTGACACTGACCATGTAAGAAAGGCATCTATTTAATTCGGATCTTCAGATCCATTCTACACCAAGCGAGGAATCCTCAGAGCTTGCTAGGAGAAACCATTCCAACATGGCTAGTGCTCCCAGCTCTTCCTCCCGTCCCCACGGCCCCGGAAAAGGCAGTTGGGAGAAATGTTCCGTATCCCACAGTCAGCTAGTCAAGCTGTAGACATAGGGTTTTCTTGCCCCCGTGGATCTACTCCCTGTTTGAGGAGGATTAACTTCCTTCGACGACCTAGCTCAGGTGGAGAATTTCCCCAATCCATCCAGGGGGAACGAGTGTGCTTTGTTCCGTACTTGCTGAGAGGTGTTGGATTTCCAATCCATCCATTCCTCCGAGGGCTTCTGGAGTATTATGGCCTCCAACTACACAATTTCACTCCTGCCTCCATCCTGCATATCGCGAGTAACGTTGCTCTTTGTGAGCTATTCCTGGGTTGTGAGGCCCATTTTGAATTATGGAGGAAACTATTCTGCCTCGTCCCTCATAGCCAAGTGGGATCAATATTTTATGTGGGCGGAGCCGAGGTATGGTGCATCACCGGGTCCGGATACCTGTCCCGCACGCCAAAGAAGGCATCCGAAGAGTGGCCTTCTGAATGGTTCTATATCGAGGACGTCACCCTTCCCGACCCAGTCCGAATGAGTCTACCCAAATTTTCAAGCGTTCCTTTGAAGAAACGCCACATCTGGCACCCTCGGAGCCTCGTGGAGGAAGATAGCGCGGAAGTCCTTGAATTGATGAGCAAGATAAAGATGCTGGCCCTTTCTGGATTATCAATAGTCGAGGTAATGACGACTTCCATAGTATGAGGAGTTCAACCACTTCAATATAGAAGGCTTCCCATGTGAGACTATAATGGGGAAGATGATGCCTACTGCTGCGGTTGGAACGGTCCGGACACCCCTGCCGCTTTGGCCAAAATACTGGCCAAACTATACAAAGGGGAGAAAGAGGAATTCAGTCGTATTAAGCGGCGAGATGGATATTCCATGTACAATCCGCCTAGCTGGGTGAGTTCCAATCCCACTACCATACTCAATCTACTCCCTGAGTCACTTTCCATGGATATTAATACGTCCATTTGGAACAGGAATGGCGGAAGATCACCAAGGGGCTCCACAGCTCCGCCCCACAGTCATAGGACCACAACCGGGACCTTGACCCTGGATTCTAAGAGGATCCGGATATATTCGTGGAGCTCGAGGATGGGGTGTTCTACCAGGCGAGCTATGACGGTACGGAAGTGGCCATCGCCGCTAAGTATCCAGGTCTTCTCCCTGCCTCACACGTAAGTAGCCAGGAGACATTTCCTTCGAAAGAGCTTCCTCATTCTACCTCACCCACCGCACTATCTCGTGCTCGAAAGGGGAGGCGCTTGGCGCGGCATCCTGCACCAGAGGCGACTTCAAAGAGAGTGGCGCCCGTACCGGGCAATCTTTCAAAGAGGAAGGCAGGCGAAGACACATCAGAGCCGTCATCAAAGAGGTATGGCTTTGTAAATATGCCCTGGCAGTCACATCCAAGTATGACATTATCCATTCGTTTCTTATCAGGAAGAGCGTTTGCCGGACTCTGTATGAGAGTCCTGCTAGTCACACTCGCCACAGCCGTGTTCCAGATCCTTTCGTAACAACGAGGGCTGATACGGGAGTGTCGCCAGATTGTCCTTTGGCAGAGGATTTGTATGATGTGTCCGTCACAAACTCCAAAGTGGAGAGCGTCATGAACCATCGGCGCCGGAGGGCCGCTCTTTGCAACCCCGGACAAAAGAGGCATTTAACCCCATCAGCTCGGCTGATGCATACATCCGAGCTGCTCAAGACGGGATTGCTTGAGCCACAGACCAACATTCGAAAGATATGCGGATGAGCTCCCATTGTATAAACCTGATAATTATATACCAGTAGCCCCCGAGACATGAAGCCGTTGATTCAGCTGATTTAGGATCATTCTAAAACTAGGTGCTTACGGAGAAGAACAACCTGTTGTCTTAAGAGCTGGAAAAGTGTCGGAACCAGCTAGCTTCTGCGACAGCCGAACTGGAGAAATCCAAGAAGGCATCGCCTGGTAATGTGTCCCTCCATCGAGAAAAACAGAATTATATACCAGCAATCCTAACATAGTTGCATATCTTATGGCAAGATCGTCAGATCATCCAGCAGAGGCATTGGAAGTCGCACAAGCGGGTGAACAAGAAGCCAAAAGGCAACTGGCCGCGGGCGAACGTATATTGACACGGTTCAGGGAGGAGAAAAACAAACTCCATGATTCCCACACCCAGCTAGGCGAAGAACTGAAAGATGTGCGGGTCTAGCTGGCTGACTCCGTGAAGGAAAATAAGAGACTGCGAGGTGGCATATTTAGTATGTCTTCAAACTTACCTCCACATAATTCGGCAAGGAAAGGAAGTGATAGAGTTATGTCTGTAGGTATGCTGACTGGCCGTCCCGAAGAGGAGGTGTCTGGATCTTTGGGTGATTTGCTACAAGAGTTGTCGCATATGCATGAGCGAGCTCGGCAGGCAATGCAAAGTGTTGCCATGGTCTTATGGCCATCCGTCTACTCTCTAGGAAGTATGGAGGAGGTTGTACAACTATTCAAGGGAGCACGGCGGCGTTTCGATTGTGGAAGATATCGGCCTGCCGAGAAGGTGCACGAGAGGCCTGGGCCATGGTGAAAACACGGTTTACCAAGCTTTATCCGAATCATATGGCCCGGGTTGGACTTTTATTGTCAGATGGAAAAGAAATTCCCGTTAGTTTCGTATATGACCGGGTAAAAGTAGCCGCAAAATATTCTCAACAGGATTGTAAGCTAGACAACCTGTTGGACGGCATAGAAGAGGAAATTTTTGAGTCCAAGTGACTATGTACTTTCCTTGACATATTTGTCCCTAGCCAGATTGTAAAACAATTGTCATGGGAGACCTTTTCGCTCGACCTCTGGACCCGAAGGTGCGGAGTGTTTCTGAATACCTGAGCAGCAAAAGAAACCGGGGTATGCATGGAAACCATGCGTAGTGGTCATAGTTGCTTGAACAGACAAGGTGTATCTGGCTAGCTATGTTATATTGCATTGTGATTGTAAGAAATATCTTCAAGAGAGAATAGTTCCGTTAAGGGTTACTTTCCCTAGGTGAGCATGCATTAACGTGCATGCCCGAACTATGATTGAAAAATCACATCATACATAACATCTGAGAGTTCATAGTGTAATGAGTAAAAAACATCTTTAGTCCGTCGACTGAATATTCCCTTAAGAACACTAGCTTTTGGTTTCACCCAGTCTGAGGTACACATCCGGATGACCCGACAATAACAATCCCAGGGGTGCCCCCTTTATGCCCTAGGCGAACTAATAGGAATGTAGGGCATAAGCACAGGAGCCAGGCAACCCAGCTTGGCCAAAACTTAAGTCATATTGATGCATATAATGGTGAAGAAAAGGTACACATGAGGAAAAGACACATATGTGGTGAGCTTAATGCTCGGAAAATAATAATAATAAGCTTCTATATAAGAAGGCCCCAGGTTTAATGGACGTATATATTTGAGGATGTGTACATCGTAGGTGCATGGTTTAGCCGCACGAAAGCTTTAACGCTAAAAAAAGAAAAAGGAAAAGGAAAAGAAAAAAAGAAGAAGAAAAAGAAAAAAAAGAAAAAGCTTTAACGCTAAACAAAAATAATGCAAACAAAAGGGAGAAGGAGATGAACAAAGGGTTCGACGCTAGGCATAGAATCTTTGGAGTCTAGCCGCGTTCCATGGGTTCGGCTCTTGGCGATTGTCTGATGCATCACGCATGTAGTATGCTCCTTCGGTGAGAACTTCGTCGATGATGAAGGGACCCTCCCACTTGGGCTTGAGTTTCTGCTTTTTCTTCTCCGACAAGCGTAGAACGAGTTCGCCAACATTATAAGTCTTGGCCCGTACTTCTCTACTTTGATATCTGCAAGCCTGCTGTTGATAAAATGTGGAACGATCTTTTGCGATGTCGTGCTCCTCCTCCAGGGCATCTAAGTTGCCCTGCCGATCAAGCTCGACCTCTCTCTCTTCATACATTTGCACTAGAGGCGCGTCATGAATAATGTCGCAGGGTAACACAGCCTCTGCGACGTACACCATGAAGGAATGTGTATATCCGGTAGTGCGATTGGGCATGCTCCGCAGCCCCAAGAGTACGGAGTCGAGCTCCTCGACCCAGTGCTTTTCTGATTCTTTCAAAGACCGCACTAGTCTGGGCTTAATGCGCTCATAATAATACCATTGACTCGTTTGACTTGACCGTTTGTTTGCGGGTGATAGATGGAGGCGTAATCGAGCTTAATGCCTAGATTAACACACACCAGGTTTTCACCTCATCGGCTGTGAAATTGGAGCCATTATCGGTGATGATGTTGTGTGGAACACCATAACGGTGCACAACACCAGATATGAAGTCTATCACTCGTCCGGTTTCGGCCGTTTTAACTGGTTTGGCCTCTATCCACTTAGTCAATTTATCCACCATGACCAACAGATATTTTTTTCTTATGGCTTCCTCCTTTAAGGGGTCCAACCATATCAAGCCCCCAGACCGCGAAAGGTCAAGTGATGGGGATTGTTTGTAGAGCAGTGGGTGGCATATGGATTTGGTTGGTGAAAAGCTGGCAACCGACGCAACGTTGGACAAGGTCATGTGCATCTGCTCGGGCCACCGGCCAATAGAAACATGTACGGAAGGCCTTGCTTACAACGGCCCAAGCTGCAGCGTGTTGACCACTGAGAACGGCATGAATTTCAGCTAAAAGCTGCCGCCCCTCTTCCTCGGAGATACATCTTTGAAGCACTCCGATAGTGCTTTTCTTGTAGAATTCTCTGTCGTGAACCTTGTAGGCTTTCGAGCGCTGGACAATGCGGCGCGCCTCATTCTAATCCTCAGATACTTCTCGCCTATTAAGGTAGGCCAAGAAGGGTTCAGTCCATGGGGCAATGACTGCCATGATAAGATGGGCCAACGGTGTTATTTCGGTGGGTGAGCCCCTGATGATATCAGTGTGTTCAGAATCTTTGGTTGTAGTCGGATCCGGACTGGTGTTGTCGCTCTCCCCTAGCCATACCACGATTGGCTTAAAGAGCCATTCCAGAAAGATGTTAGGTGGGATGGGGTCGCGCTTGGAACCAATGCGAGCAAGGACATCCGCCACTTGATTAATTACTTTCTCGAGCCACATGATGAAACTCGAGCCCCTTGAACCGTGCCGACATTTTGAGAATGGCGTTACGGTAAGCCACCATATTTGGCATTGAAATATCCGTTTATTTGAGATATTGCGAGGTTTGTATACCCGCGCACTTCCAGGCGTTGTATGCCCATAGAGATAGCCATCCGAAGACCATGCAATAAGGCCTCGTATTCGGCTGCATTGTTGGAGTCTGTGTATAATATTTGGAGTACTTACTGAACTGTATCTCTAGTGGGGGATGTTAGGACAACACCCGCTCCTAAGCCCGCCAACATTTTGGAGCCGTCGAAGTGCATGACCCAGTTGGAATATGTGTCGTACTCTTTAGGGAGTTCGACCACTATCCATTTGGAGACGAAGTCGGCCAGTACTTGGGATTTAATGGCCCGGTACGGCCTTTATGTTATGTCGAATGGGAGGAGTTCAATGGCCCACTTGGCAATCCGGCCCATGGGATCGCGGTTTTTTATTATGTCATTGAGTGGTACTTCGGGGGCCACCATGATTCAGCACTCTTGAAAGTAGTGTCGTAGCTTCCAGGATGCCATGAAGACTGCATATGCTATTTTTTAGTCACGAGGGCACCTGGACTTGCATGGTGTGAGGACAGTGGATATGTACCAGCTTCTGAAGCGGGAATTTGTGTCCGTCCTCCATTTGTTCAATGACGAGCACCGCACTCACGACCTGGTGTGTTGCAGATATGTATACTAACATGGGTTCACCGACGTTCAGTGCGGCCACGATTGGGTAGCTTGCTAAAAGAGCCTTTATTTCTTCCACTCCGGCCGTTGCTGCGTCCGTTCACTCGAAGTGATCGGTGCATCGGAGAAGGTGATAAAGTGGCAATGCTTTTTCTCCTAGTCTGGAGATAAAGCGTCTTAAAGCTACCACAAATCCGGCTAGTTTTTGGACTTGTTTAAGGTCTGTTGGCGTAGCCAACTAGGACAAAGCTCGGATTTTAGTTGGGTTCGCCTCAATTCCTCTATTGGAAATGATGAAGCCAAGCCGTTTTCCAGCGAGAACACAGAAAACACACTTTTCCAGACTGAGCTTGATGTCATATGTATGGAGGTTGTCGAATGTGAGATGCAGATCATCTATTAATGACTCGACGTGTCTAGTTTTGATGACGACGTCATCTACATACGCTTCAATTGTCTTGTCGATCTGTTTCTCTAGGCATGTTTGAATCATGCGTTGGTAGGTGGTGCCAGCGTTTTTAAGTCCAAAGGGCATAGTGTTGAAGCAGAACGGCCCATATGGGGTAATGAATGCTGTTGCGGCTTGGTCGGACTCCTTCATTTTGATTTGATGGTATCTGCAGTATGCGTTGAGAAAACACAGTGAGTCATGTCCGGCTGTAGCATCGAAAACCTGATCGATGAGAGGGAGGGGAAATGGATCCTTAGGGCAGGCCTTGTTGAGGTCTTTAAAATCAACGCATAGGCGCCAGGATTTATCCTTCTTTGGCACCATCACCAGGTTTGCCATCAGTCCGGCCCATGTCAACAGGCTGGATGCCCGAGGACCCCTTAATCCAGGACTCCCTCACTCGCCCAGTTGTTTTTTTTGTTTCAGAGACGGAGCTCAACTGCGCTGTGCGAGCGCTGTAGCCCGTCTAGCCCACGCTTACGCTTTTATTTAAGCACATGATGAGCCCAGTTGATATCTTTTTTCTTTCTGAAAATGGCTAGCCTAGTTTTTTTTGGAGAACACCAAAACCGAGGCCTACTTGCTTTTCTCAGCCCTGCTGGGCATCAAATCATGCAAGACGAGGAGGAAGCGATGTAAAGTAGTAAGAAATGGGCTTCCCCAGAAAATGGGCTATAAGTTGTAAGAAATGGTCTGTAAATTTTTAAACCAAAGCCAACCGGCAATTACATTAAAATATCATATTTTCTGGATTTCTCTACTATCTACTTATAAAAACCAAAGCCAACTGGCAATTACATTAAAAGATCGTCTTTTCTACCACAAGATAAACTACTCATACAAATGCATCTTCATGTTCCGTGCAACGCACGAGCATCTTGCTAGTTAAGATTTTAAATTTCATTTTTTTGCGGAGAATTGTTTTTTGAATTTTATTTTGATATAATATTTTAAAAATTATTTTAATGCGACTCCATATTTCGTGATTAAAAGAGTTCGGACCCCACCGAAATATGAAAAATTTCGTTGAATTTTTTAGAAGTGCCCAGAATATATGGTCTGTAATGCTCATAAAAAGAATATGGGCTTCAAATATCCTTAAGAATTGGCAAATGGGCTGTAAATTATTGAAAATAATGGCTAATGGGTTGTATGTTGTTTTCCACATATTTGGAGGATGAATTCTGGGCCTACTAGGTTGGCGATGATGCTGTCCTAATTTGTTTTTGATGCGTACGCAAGGCTTTGTCAACTTAGTCAACAGAGAGCAGTGACTGTTCTGTTGGATTTCCATCCAACGACCGTTGTGCTTCTTCAATCTATTATCTTCCTGCTCCAGTCGCCCAAACCTGCACCGGCGGGACTGCCTGCTCCCTCCTCCTGTGGCTGGATGTGCTGCCGCCATCCCATCCCTCTACACACCCGCACATCCATTTATTTTCCGGCGACGTCAGCCTCACCCCGCAGCCGACTAGTCAGCTCTTGTACACCCCTCTGCATGGGCATCTGCTGCGGTTTCTTCGCCTGCTCCGAGTCGTTCCCTTTGGGGGCCTCGCCCTCGTCCACCGTGTTTGTGCTCTCGGTGCGGCGAGGTCAACATAGTCTACAAAAAACAGCCATCGGAAGAGGCTGACAGTAGGGGTCCACACAAGGAAATGCCTCCTTATTACGCGGAAAATAATGATTCCTCCACCTAACAGCTGGGATCCACCGGAAGGGCCTCTGTATTTCTTGAAAAAAATGTTCCCCCTGTTGTCAGCTCAGACAAACCAGCTATATCTTCGCACACAAGGAAGTGCCTCCTTATTACACACAAAAAAAATGAATACTCCCCCTGCTAGCTGGGACCCACCATTGTGGGAGGCTGACTTGTGGGCCTACTAAGATGACGGGGACGGAGAGCTTTGTCAAGTTAGTCAATATGAACGATTCTAGCTCCAGGGACCGTACGATGTCCATCTAATGGCCGTAGTGCTTCTTCAACCTCTGGTCTTATCGCTCCAGCCTCCCAAAGCAGCACCGGTCGTGCCGCCTCCTCCAGCCTCCCGTGGCCGGCTGTGCTACCGCGGAGGGCTCACCGCCCCTACTACTCCCACCACTGGCCAGGCCATCCCTCCACTCACCCACACCCCCTGTTATTCTGTGGCAGCGGCAGCCTCACACCAAAGCCGAACTAGTGAACCCTCGTACTCCTCTCCACGTGGGAATGCACTGCCGCGTCTTCCCCGGCTTCGTGTCGTCCCCTTCCTAGGCCTCGCCGTTGTCCACCTCCCTGGTGCTCACGGCATAGCATGGTCAACGTGGCCAAGGAACGACTTCCATCGGAAGACTACTAACGTGGAAAGGCTGATAGCTGGGTCCACGGCCGCATGAATGAAGTGC
>NC_057807.1:5640240-5649898 GCF_018294505.1 Triticum aestivum
CAACCAGCCCTCCACGTGGTCCTATTCATCCAGCCCTCCACGGGGTCCTGTTCATCCACCGGCCCGATCAACCGGGGTACTGTTCATCCAGCAGCAATAGCCTCTACTACCACGGGTTCCTGTTCATCCAACCCCCATCGGGAACTGTTCATCCAAATCCCCCAACAACGCTCACTGTTCATTTAGAGGCAGCATCGATCAACTTTAGTTAGCAGTAGTAGCGAAGGAATCGCTCGATCGGGTTCAGTTAATAGCCATCAATCGATCACTCGAGTTCAGTAACGCGTAGCCTGCAGTGTAGTCACTCGGGTTCAGTTAGACCCCAACGCCTCGCTCGGGTTCAGCTAGAGCACAACGCCTCACACACATGCACGTACGTACGAGAGAAACGCGTATCGCTCGGCCCCCGGCAGCCACCGTAACCTGGAATTCCCCCAATATTTTCCTCGCTCTCGCTTCTACCATGGGTTTCTCGGTCATGGACGGCCCAAAGAATGTCATGCAGCTCCCTCTCCGGCCCGCCCAGGATGAAAATCCCATTTGCAGTCATGATTTTTTTTCATAGAAGTAGGAGCCCACCACATCTATGATGATACCGGGTTTTTGTCACAATTATCGTCAGAGAGGTTTCATAAGCATGACAGAAAAAAAATTTGGTTCGGCCCAAAATGTCACGGATGTGTCTTTTTTTGTAGTGATAGCTTGTGCATATCAATTTGATCTTGGATAAGTTGGAGCACCACGTCACCTTTTTTAAAGGTTCTGGTCTTAACCCGGCGGATCTGATAACGGCGTAGATCTTGTTGGTAAATCGTTGAACAAGCCTCTGCAATGTCACGCTCCTCATCTAACAGGTCAAGTGCATCCTGACATGCTTTTTCATTGTTAGTTTCAACATAAGCTGCCACGCGGGGCATGTCATGACGAATGTCGCTAGGGAGAACCGCTTCTGCTCCGTAGACCATGAAGAAAGGCGTGTAACCCGTAGATCTATTGGGGGTAGTATTGATACTCCATAACACTGAGGGTAAGTCCTTCACCCAACAACCCGACATCCTCTGCAAAGGAACCATAAGCCGGGGCGTTATGCCTCTCAGGATCTCTTGATTGGCTCTCTCAGCTTGTCCTTAGATTGGGGGTGAGCCATTGATGATACGTCAAGCCGGATATGCTCATGTTGACAAGATTCTTTCATAGTAGCCTTGGTTAAATTAGTGCCATTATCAGTGATAATGCTATGGGGAAAGCCAAAATAGAAAATCTCCTTTTTAATGAATTGAACCGCCATCGCCGTGTCAGACTTAATAACCGGCTCTACTTGAACCCATTTTGTAAACTTGTCAACCATAACCAAAAGGTGATTCTTTTAATCTTTTAACCTTTTGAAATGCCCAACCATATCAAGCCCCCAGACTGCAAACGGCCAAGTTATTGGAATCATCCTCAATTCTTGAGCCGGCGCAGGACCTCGTCATGAGAACTTCTGACAACCATCACATTTACTGACTAGATTCTCAGCATCAACGTGAGCTGTCAGCCAATAAAACCCATGATGAAAAGCCTTAGCTACGAGAGACTTAGAGCCGGCATGATGACCACAATCTCCTTCATGAATCTCTCGTAGAATCTCATAGCATTCTTCAGGAGAAACACAACGCTGAAACGCCCCTGTGACACTGCGGTGATGCAACTCCCCATTGTCAATAGTCATTGACTTAGACCACCGGGTTATCTGCCTGGCCAAAGTTTCATCCTCAGGTAAGTCGCCACGGGACATATAAGCCAACACTACTAGGGAAAAGCCTAGCGGCAGCGCGGGTTTTAAGTATAGCAGTAGCAAGGTGACCCGCGTTACTGATACGGTGCTACAGCTAACCTGTAGCTGCAACGTGTGTCTGGCCGTGCTATTGCTATACCAGCGTAGCAGCATCGAGCTATATAAAACCGCGCTACTGCTAATAGCTCTAGCGCACTTTATTAGGCCGTGCTACTGCTTACTTTTCTCCACTCGCTACTACTAATTTTATTAGTTTTTGTTTTTATTCTGCATATTTGTTTTGTATTTAAACATGCTTTATACAAGAATCTTTAGCACATACAAATCTCATCATCATACACATACAAATGTAATCATAGCATATACATACAAATAGTCTCATCATAATCATCATCCAACACAAAGTGGTCTCTCGTCATCATCTCGAAAATAGCAATACATGCAAGTTTTGAATACTGGCAACTACAATGTCATCCATCTAAACAATGATATACGCGAGAAGTTCTACCATTATGAGTGATAGTGAAACTATGCAGTACATGAGGCGGCGGTTATGAGGCCTCTCTCGCGCTAGCCTGAACCTCATGTAACTAGCTTGTGCTTCTTGTCTGCTTTTGAAGCCTTTATGGTTGGCGCCCGAGACCCCCTCCAGTTGTGCCAGACACTAATACCACTCGTTGTACACTCACGGAACCTTCCCCTCGTGCACGACACAGCACTCCTTCACCATCAAGAATCTAGGTACCTATTAGGGATGCATCTTCATCAGGAGAATGTACGATCATATGCAACAAAATTACTAGAGTAGCACGAAAAAGAAAGGGTTAGCAACTAGATGCAACATATAGTACGCAAACTAATTAACTAGAGGGTTCGCATGTCATCGTACACAAACTAACAAAGTAGTGTTACGCAAGTTTGGCAGGGGCCGTGGACATCACAAAGTTTAATCGCTACAGAAAGTATACAAGTTCAACCGACACATATCATCATCATCGGCATCGTAAATCACTAGAAGTTCCATCCTTCCATATCATCAAGGATGGACACTAGCTTCTTGAATAGCGCGAGGTCATGACGTTGCATGTCTATGCGAGTTTGGACATCTGCTCATGATATAGGGCCGTGGTGGAACATCCCCTTCTCATCGACGACTTCTTTCATGATGATCATCACAATGTCCATTTGGATGGGAAAGAAGTCATCTCTAAGTTTATAATCTGCTTCTCCATGAGATTCTACCCACTTGCAGATATGATCATCATTTCTAGTTGTCATACGAAGCTTTTGGTGATCCGTGTTGAACTCAATCATGAGATGGAGGAGGTAGAATCCATCTTTCTTACTTGGTTTTGGGACATGGATGCAGCAGAAGTTAGTTTTATGCGAGAAACCCAACTTCTTGGTCCTTTGTTTCCTAATCTGTAGGTGGCCACCCCGAATGCTGAAGCCTTGGAGAGCATCATCTAGAATATTCATTATGTGGGTGTAGTCCTTCTTCTCGTAGTCTCTGGTAGGGTCGAAATAGACGACATGGGGGACTCGCGGGTAAAGAACGATAAGGACGGGGAAAAGACACCTCAAATTATTATCCATATGAGCGAGAAGGAATGATTGAAATCTGTGAAAGGGTTGTCCGGAACTGACTTACTTTGGATGATAAGGCAGGAGGACAATTTCTTGGTCCTTATTCTGTACCATGAAGTTTTGGAGGTACTCCCTAGCAGTTTCACGCTCAAAGTCCCCGAGACTGAAGAAAGACTCGTGCATGTAGTACAGATCCGCCACGCAGATTTGCTAGACTTCTTCTCTCGTCATGACGGAGCTCATATATAGCGCAAAAAGGCAGATGATTGTAAAATCGAGCCGCCTTGTCAGAAACATTTCAAAAATATGGTTAAACCACGGGAAGAACACCTCCGCAGGTTGTGTGTCGACGTAGCACTTCCCCTTAGGCACACGAGCTGCGTATGTCGGATATCCTGGATCCTTCGAGGCTAGTAGGCTTTTCTTAGTCGACAGCACATGGTCATGCTGTCTCCTGAGATCCCCTGTTAGTGCCTCCAGCAGTTTCGGCGGTAGCATCGGCTTGCCCGTGAGATGGAACATCGCCGCACCTTTCACGGGTACACGATCATTAGAATCCACCGTATGGCTTCTATGTGCTCTGGTTTGTTTGGAGGCAGCTATCTTCCCCGATCTCTTCCTCTCCTTTTACTTGGGCACACCTTCCAGACCCTTCCTTAACCCCTGCCCCAGTGTTGTCGGGCTAAGCATTGTACGACCCCCGGCTAGTTGCGCCTATGTTGAGGCGGCATCTTCAGGTGTGTCCTGTGAGGATTTCATGAAGAGAGAGTTCTTGCAATCCCTGCTATGATGCTCCTATCCGAGCAGATCATCCATATCCTCATTAGCATGCTGATAGCCTGATTCGTCATATGGTTGACTCATCATATCTAAGTCAACCTCATGTGCATTTGTATTGAGGAAACCCGTTGGGTCCTCCATCTCCTCTGTCTCATCATCCATTCTCTGTTCTACCAGACCGATTATATCAGGCAGTACTATTGCAGCCCCTTCATCATGTCGTCCACCGCTCTCACCCGGCACTACATGAGCTAGTAATTGCCTAGGCGGGGTGGTGGTCTCCATACATGCTTGTTGATATGTGGTTATTGGTGTGCTCTTGCAACTTCCAATCCTTGCAACTTCCAATCCTTGGCGGGGTCTCGTCGTCCCCTCCCCCAGGGCGTAATGGAGGAGGCAAATCCTCATGCCCCGACAATGTCACACTCAACAAGGTAACCCTAAAGTGCCTAGCGGGCATCGCCTGGTTGTGGAACGTGAGATCCAAGGGCTTCATTATTACCCCTTTTCCCACGTCCACATTCTGGCCTTTCATCAAGTAGAGTATGGTGCACGGGGTTTCGTCGGCCTGCAAACACATGTCTACGGCGCAAAACATCCAAAAGGCAACAAAATGGAATATTCTAGATATATATGTTCATGCAACATGTAATTACCGTGAGGGCATCGAGCTCGGCCAAAGACGAAGGCCCGCAAAGCGTGCCATAGACTAAGGACGGGCTGCTATGAGCCGGTGCGAGTGCGAGAGGAGGCCGGGTTGCGTGAGCAAGTGATGGTTCGGTGGTGTTGTTGTTCACGGAGTTTCTCGCGAAGAAACCGGGTAACGGGAAATCTTGTACCGTCTTGTCTTGATTTTCCTTTGTCCAGTTGATGATAGCCGGGACCAAGTTAATAGCGAAATCATTTCTGCAGATAGTTACATCTGCACTGACTGCCCGGTGTAGCAACTCATTTTTCTCCTCGGCTGATTTTTGGGTCCTCAGCTGCATTTTTCTCGAATGCAAGCTTCACCTTCTTGTCGATGTCTGCCTGACTAAAATTCTTTTTCTGCTTCTTGGCCTTTGGGCCCTCATTTTAAAACACCTTCCACGTAGCGCCGTCTCCAGCAATGTGCACATGACCATATTGCGGCCGCTGTCCCAAAGGGAGTCCCTTAAGTTCGTTCAAGGCCCGGTTGAGAGGGGTGTCCCACTTGGGCCTCATCGGAGAAGTAGGGCTTTTGGCTGCAAGCTGGTGTTGCTTCTCCTGCAGAAGGAACGTGAACATTTAGGAATGTGTAGTCGACTAGATCTAGAGCTAAATGTAAGCTGGTAAAAGAATAATTACCAATAGTCTAATCAATCTCCTCGTGATCTGGTCCATGTAAAAAACCTTATTTTCCTTGTCCCACTTGTAGAGGGCCCTGATGAAGTCATGATCCAAGGGGTTGGTGAACTTCGCGAAGTGTTCTGGGAGACCCACGGCTTCACATTCCGCGTCCTCCTTATCCCATATGGGCCTTTTGCCGAGGTAGCCACGGCTTCCGAGGCAATGCTTACCCGTGTTCCTTTGCTGATGGCTCTTGAATTTCACAGCCTTAGCCTTGGTTGCCTTGGTAGCGCAAGTGTCCTTGAACTTTTCGAACTCCTCTTCCGTAAGTGTCGGATTTTCCTCCAAAATGTTGGACAGGGGTTCCTCAGCCTCAATAGCTTGTTTCACCCTCCCTTTCTAGGAGGCCAAATCATTGTTGAGCATGCCCATGGCGTGATTGTTAATCTTTTTCACCTTCTGATCATCCCACGGTTGTTCTATGTTATCATCCCAGTCAGGGAACTTGAGTCTCTTGTGCAACTTAATCAGGAGCAACTGCGTGAAACGTTCTTTACTCCTTAAGTCATCGTTGTTGATGCTCACACATTCCCCTAGGAGGCATCCTACTTGGTTCCCATAGCACTTGCGAGGTTCTTCCGGCTCTAATGGCTCAAACTTGCCAGGTGCCATCTTTGTGATCACCAGTTGTCCAATGCCTAGTTTGTTAGGTTTTCATATCCTCTGCTTCTTCTGCTTCTTATTTTTGGTAGCGGCATCGGCGCGGGTACCTTCCCGGCTGGTCTTGGCGCCGCCATCGGCGCCGGCACCGTCGGTGTCGATGCCGGCGTCAGTACCATCCACTATGAATCTATTTGGTCCCAATTGATTTGGCCCATACAAGTACAATTGATAGAAATGACCACCTCTGAGTCAAAATGGCGCAAAAGACTAGTTGACTCATGGTAGCAGGCCCGACAAGCGACATGTGTCACTTGCCGCCATAGCCGAAGGTGGCAAGGCCTGCCGCCGTAGCGTGTGGCGGAACCACTTATGTCACAGGTTTTCAAGTGATGCGGGAACGGGAAACGGGAATGGGCATTGCCATTGCACCTGCTGCCATGGCATGTGGCGGCTGGTTGCTGCATGTTGTACGTCATGAAGCGCATACATGTTCAATCATGTAGCATGCATGCATGTGAAGTCTGCCTCGTGTATGTCTAGTCCTATCATCGTAGGATCGGAAGTATGTCTAGAGATGGGGCGATTAGACTACTTGACCAAATAAAAACTTATCCTTTTCCCAAATTTAGTCTTTGGCAGATTTTAGCTAACTTAGCACAAGTCAAGCAATCTTAACAGAATTCAAGCAAGCATGCAAAGAGTATATGAGCAGCGGAAAGTAAAGCATGCAACTTGCAATAACATGGAGAATTCAAACGCAATTGGAGACACAGATGTTTTTCTCGCGGTTCCGATAGGTGGTGCTATCGTACATCCACATTGATGGAGACTTCAACCCACGAAGGGTAACGGCTGTGCGAGTCCACGGAGGGCTCCACGCAAGAAGGGTCCACGAAGAAGCAACCTTGTCTATCCCACCAGGGCCGTCGCCCATGAAGGACTTGCCTCACTAGAGGTAGATCTTCACGAAGTAGGCGATCTCCTTGCCCTTACAAACTCCTTGGTTCAACTCCACAATCTTGTCGTATGCTCCCAAGTGACACCTAGCAAATCTAGGAGATACCACTCTCCAAGAAGTAACAAATGGTGTGTTGATGATGAAGTCCTTGCTCTTGTGCTTCAAATGGTAGTCCCCCCAACACTCAACTCTCTCTCACAAGATTTGGATTTGGTGGAAATAATATTTGAGTGGAATGTAACTTGGGGAAGGCTAGAGATCAAGATTCATATGGTAGGAATGGAATATCTTGGTCTCAACACATGAGTAGGTGGTTCCCTCTCAGAAAATGTAAGTTGGAAGTGTAGGTTTGTTCTAATGGCTCTCTCCACGAATGAAGAGGAGGTGGAGGGGTATATATAGCCTCCACACAAAATCTAACTGTTACACACAACTTGCCAATCTCGGTGGGACCGAATTGAGAAACTCGGTCGGACCGAACCGTTAGGAATTTCCGTGGGACCGACATGCAACTCAGTAGGACCAATATGGTTAGGGTTAGGGCATAACGTAATCTTGATGAGACCGATTACACAAACTCGGTGGGACCGATTTTGGTAATAAGCTAACCAGAGAGTTGGTCAGGTAAACTCGGTGGGACCGGTTCGCTCATTTCGGTGAGACCGAAATGTTATGAAAGGGAAATAAAGAGTTTACATTGCAATCTCGGTGGGACCCATTGCTCATATCGGTGGTACGGAAATGTTATGAAGGGAAACAGAGAGATTACAATCCCATCTCGGCGAGACCAAGATCCCTATCGGTGAGACCGATTTGCCTAGGGTTTGTGGCAGTGGCTATGACATCTGGCGAAATGCTATGGTTCGAATATTACCCACTGTTTTGGGGTCCCGAAGCGATTTCCATAGGTGTTGAACACCAAGGTGCGCTTACATGTTGGTCATCAACACTGACAGTTTTGACCGATTCTGGCATGCTTCCTGGGCCTATTACTCACTCTTTTGGAGTCCCAGAGCGATTTCCATAGTTGTTGGACCCCAAGATGCGCTTACGTGTTGGTCATCAACACTGGCAGTTTTGGCCGATTCTGGCCAATTTCATGGACTATTACTCACTATTTGGGGCCCCGGAGTGATTTCGACGATTAACAAACCCTGGGGTGTGTTTACGTGTCGGTTATCAACACTGGCAGTTTTGGCTGATTCTGACCCGTTTCTTGGATTATTACTCACTGTTTTGGGGAACCGAAGCGATTTCCATAGTAGTATAAGCCCAAGGTGCGATTACGTGTCGGTCATCCACACTGGCAGTTTTGGCCGATTCTGGCCCGTTTCGTGGACTACTCACTATTTTCGGGTCCGAGAGTGCTTTCCACGATTAACGAACCCTGGGTGCGTTTACGTGTCGGTCATCAACACTCGCAGTTTTGGCCAATTCTGGCCCGTCTCATGGACTATTACTCACTGCTTTGGGGTCCCGGAGTGGTTTCCATGGTTAAGGAACCCTGTGATGCGTTTACGTGTCGGGCATCAACACTCGCAATTTTGGACGATTTTGACCCATTTCTTGGATTAATACTCACTGTTTTGGGGTCCCGAAGCTATATCCATAGTTGTTGAACACCAAGGTCCACTTATGTGTCAGTCATCAACACTAGCAGTTTTGGCAGATTCTGGCCCGTTTCATGGACTATTACTCACCATTTTGGGATCCCAGAGTGATTTCCACGATTAATGAACCCCGTGGTTTGTTTACGTGTCGGTCATCAACACTCGCAGTTTTGGCCGATTATGGCCCGTTTCTTGGATTATTAATCATCATTTTGGGGCCCCGAAGCGATTTCCATAATTGTTGAACCCCAAGGTCCGCTTACGCGTCGGTCATCAACACTGGCAGTTTTGGCCGATTCTGGTCCGTTTAATGGACTATTACTCATTGTTTTGTGGTCCCGGAGTGGTTTCCATGGTTTACGAACCCTGTGGTGCGTGTACGTGTCGGTCATCAACACTGGCTGTTTTGGCCGATTCTGGCCCGTTTCATGAATATTACTCACTGTTTTGGGGTCCCGAAACGATTTCCATAGTTGTCGAACCCCAAGGTGCGCTTATGTGTCGGTCATCAACACTGGCAGTTTTGGCTGATTCTGGCCCGTTTCGTTGACTATTACTCACCATTTTGGGATCCCAGAGTGATTTCCACGATTAACGAAACCTGTGGTGCGTTTATGTGTCATACATCAACACTGGCAGTTTTGGCCGATTCTGGCCCATTTCATGGACTATTACTCACTATTTGTGGGTACCGGAGTGATTTCGACGATTAACAAACCCTGGGTTGCGTTTACGTGTCGGTTATAAACACTGGCAGTTTTGGCCGATTCAGACCCGTTTCTTGGATTATTACTCACTGTTTTGGGGTCCCGAAGCGATTTCCATAATTGTTGAACCCCAAGGTCCGCTTACCTGTCGGTCATCAACACTAGCAGTTTTGGCCGATTCTGGCCCGTTTTGTGGACTACTACTCACTATTTTGGGGTCCCGGAGTGATTTCCACGATTAACGAACCCTGGAGTGCGTTTACGTGTC
>NC_057807.1:5649908-5655246 GCF_018294505.1 Triticum aestivum
ATCATCAACACTGGCAGTTTTGGCCGATTCTGGCCCGTTTGATGGACTATTACTCACTGTTTTTGGGTCCCGGAGTGGTTTCCATGGTTAACGAACCATGTGGTGTGTTTACATGTCGGTCATCAACGCTCGCAATTTTAGCTTATTCTGACCTGTTTCTTCGAATATTACTCACTGTTTTGGGGTCCCGAAGCGATTTCCATAGGTGTTGAACACCAAGGTGCGCTTACGTGTTGGTCATCAACACTGACAGTTTTGACCGATTCTGGCCTGCTTCATGGGGCTATTACTCACTGTTTTGGAGTCCCGGAGCGATTTCCATAGTTGTTGAACCCCAAGATGCGCTTACGTGTCGGTCATCAACACTGGCAGTTTTGGCCGATTCTGGCCCATTTCATGGACTATTACTCACTATTTGGGGCCCCGGAGTGATTTCGACGATTAACAAACTCTGGGGTGTGTTTACGTGTCAGTTATCAACACTGGCAGTTTTGGCTGATTCTGACCCGTTTCTTGGATTATTACTCACTGTTTTGGGGTCCCAAAGCGATTTCCATAGTAGTATAAGCCCAAGGTGCACTTACGTGTCGGTCATCCACACTGGCAGTTTCGGCCGATTCTGGCCCGTTTCATGGACTACTCACTATTTTGGGGTCCGATAGTGCTTTCCATGATTAACGAACCCTGGGTGCGTTTACGTGTCGGTCATCAACACTCGCTGTTTTGGCCGATTCTGGCCCGTTTCTTGGATTATTACTCACCGTTTTGGGGTCGCGAAGCGATTTCCATAATTGTTGAACCCCAATGTATGCTTACGTGTCGATCATCAACACTGGCAGTTTTGGCCGATTCTGGCCCATTTGATGGACTATTACTCACTGTTTTTGGGTCCCGGAATGGTTTCCATGGTTAATGAACCATGCGGTGTGTTTACATGTCGGTCATCAACGCTCGCAATTTTGGCTTATTCTGACCTGTTTCTTGGAATATTACTCACTGTTTAGGGGTCCCGAAGCGATTTCCATAGGTGTTGAACACCAAGGTGCGCTTACGTGTTGGTCATCAACACTGGCAGTTTTGACCGATTCTGGCCCGGTTCTTGGACTATTACTCACTGTTTTGGGGTGCCAGAGCGATTTCCATAGTTGTTGAACCCCAAGAAGCGCTTACGTGTCGGTCATCAACACTGGCAGTTTTGGCCGATTCTAGCCCGTTTCGTGGACGATTACTCACTATTTGGGGTTCTCGGAGTGATTTCCATGATTAACGAACCCTGGGGTGCGTTTACGTGTCGGTGATCAATACTGGTAGTTTTGGCCGATTCTGACCCGTTTCTTGGATTATTACTCACTGTTTTGGGGTCCCGAAGCGATTTCCATAATTGTTGAACCCCAAGGTCCGCTTACGTGTCGGTCATCAACACTGGCAGTTTTGGCCGATTCTGGCCCGTTTTGTGGACTACTACTCACTATTTTGGGGTCCCGGAGTGATTTCCACGATTAACGAACCCTGGAGTGCGTTTACGTGTCGGTCATCAACAATCGCAATTTTGGCCGATTCTGACCCGTTTCTTGGATTATTACTCACTGTTTTGGGGTCCCAAAGCGATTTCCATAGTAGTATAACCCCAAGGTGCGCTTACATGTCGGTCATGAACATTGGCTGTTTTGGCCGATTCTGGCCCGTTTCATGGACTATTACTCAATGCTTTGGGGTCCAGGAGTGGTTTCCATGGTTACCGAACCCTCGAGTGCGTTTACGTGTCGGTCATAAACACTCGCTCTTTTGGGCAATTCTGGCCTGTTTCATCGACTATTACTTACTATTTAGGGGTCCTAGAGTGACTTCCACAATTAACAAACCCTGGGGTGCGTTTATGTGTCGGTCATCAACACTCGCTGTTTTGGCCGATTCTGGCCCGTTTCTTGGATTATTACTCACTGTTTTGGGGTCGCGAAGCGATTTCCATAATTGTTGAACCCCAAGGTCTGCTTACGTGTCAATCATCAACACTGGCAGTTTTGGCCGATTCTGGCCCGTTTGATGGACTATTACTCACTGTTTTTGGGTCCCGGAGTGGTTTCCATGGTTAACGAACCATGTGGTGTGTTTACATGTCGGTCATCAACGCTCGCAATTTTAGCTTATTCTGACCTGTTTCTTCGAATATTACTCACTGTTTTGGGGTCCCGAAGCGATTTCCATAGGTGTTGAACACCAAGGTGCGCTTACGTGTTGGTCATCAACACTGACAGTTTTGACCGATTCTGGCCTGCTTCATGGGGCTATTACTCACTGTTTTGGAGTCCCGGAGCGATTTACATAGTTGTTGAACCCCAAGATGCGCTTACGTGTCGGTCATCAACACTGGCAGTTTTGGCCGATTCTGGCCCATTTCGTGGACTATTACTCACTATTTGGGGCCCCGGAGTGATTTCGACGATTAACAAACCCTGGGGTGTTTTTACGTGTCAGTTATCAACACTGGCAGTTTTGGCTGATTCTGACCCGTGTCTTGGATTATTACTCACTGTTTTGAGGTCCCAAAGCGATTTCCATAGTAGTATAAGCCCAAGGTGCGCTTACGTGTCGGTCATCCACACTGGCAGTTTTGGCCGATTCTGGCCCGTTTCATGGACTACTCACAATTTTGGGGTCCGAGAGTGCTTTCCATGATTAACGAACCCTGGGTGCATTTACGTGTCGGTCATCAACACTCGCTGTTTTGGCCGATTCTGGCCCGTTTCTTGGATTATTACTCACCGTTTTGGGGTCGCGAAGCGATTTCCATAATTGTTGAACCCCAATGTCTGCTTACGTGTCGATCATCAACACTGGCAGTTTTGGCCGATTCTGGCCCATTTGATGGACTATTACTCACTGTTTTTGGGTCCCAGAATGGTTTCCATGGTTAATGAACCATGCGGTGTGTTTACATGTCGGTCATCAACGCTCGCAATTTTGGCTTATTCTGACCTGTTTCTTGGAATATTACTCACTGTTTAGGGGTCCCGAAGCGATTTCCATAGGTGTTGAACACCAAGGTGCGCTTATGTGTTGGTCATCAACACTGGTAGTTTTGACCGATTCTGGCCCGGTTCTTGGACTATTACTCACTGTTTTGGGGTGCCAGAGCGATTTCCATAGTTGTTGAACCCCAAGAAGCGCTTACGTGTCGGTCATCAACACTGGCAGTTTTGGCCGATTCTAGCCCGTTTCGTGGACGATTACTCACTATTTGGGGTTCTCGGAGTGATTTCCATGATTAACGAACCCTGGGGTGCGTTTACGTGTCGGTGATCAATACTGGTAGTTTTGGCCGATTCTGACCCGTTTCTTGGATTATTACTCACTGTTTTGGGGTCCCGAAGCGATTTCCATAATTGTTGAACCCCAAGGTCCGCTTACGTGTCGGTCATCAACACTGGCAGTTTTGGCCGATTCTGGCCCGTTTTGTGGACTACTACTCACTATTTTGGGGTCCCGGAGTGATTTCCACGATTAACGAACCCTGGAGTGCGTTTACGTGTCGGTCATCAACAATCGCAATTTTGGCCGATTCTGACCCGTTTCTTGGATTATTACTCACTGTTTTGGGGTCCCAAAGCGATTTCCATAGTAGTATAACCCCAAGGTGCGCTTACATGTCGGTCATGAACATTGGCTGTTTTGGCCGATTCTGGCCCGTTTCATGGACTATTACTCAATGCTTTGGGGTCCAGGAGTGGTTTCCATGGTTACCGAACCCTCGAGTGCGTTTACGTGTCGGTCATAAACACTCGCTCTTTTGGGCAATTCTGGCCTGTTTCATCGACTATTACTTACTATTTAGGGGTCCTAGAGTGACTTCCACAATTAACAAACCCTGGGGTGCGTTTATGTGTCGGTCATCAACACTCGCTGTTTTGGCCGATTCTGGCCCGTTTCTTGGATTATTACTCACAGTTTTGGGGTCGCGAAGCGATTTCCATAATTGTTGAACCCCAAGGTCTGCTTACGTGTCAATCATCAACACTGGCAGTTTTGGCCGATTCTGGCCCGTTTGATGGACTATTACTCACTGTTTTTGGGTCCCGGAGTGGTTTCCATGGTTAACGAACCATGTGGTGTGTTTACATGTCGGTCATCAACGCTCGCAATTTTAGCTTATTCTGACCTGTTTCTTCGAATATTACTCACTGTTTTGGGGTCCCGAAGCGATTTCCATAGGTGTTGAACACCAAGGTGCGCTTACGTGTTGTCATCAACACTGACAGTTTTGACCGATTCTGGCCTGCTTCATGGGGCTATTACTCACTGTTTTGGAGTCCCGGAGCGATTTACATAGTTGTTGAACCCCAAGATGCGCTTACGTGTCGGTCATCAACACTGGCAGTTTTGGCCGATTCTGGCCCATTTCGTGGACTATTACTCACTATTTGGGGCACCGGAGTGATTTCGACGATTAACAAACCCTGGGATGTGTTTACGTGTCAGTTATCAACACTGGCAGTTTTGGCTGATTCTGACCCGTTTCTTGGATTATTACTCACTGTTTTGGGGTCCCAAAGCGATTTCCATAGTAGTATAAGCCCAAGGTGCGCTTACGTGTCGGTCATCCACACTGGCAGTTTTGGCCGATTCTGGCCCGTTTCATGGACTACTCACTATGTTGGGGTCCGAGAGTGCTTTCCATGATTAACGAACCCTGGGTGCGTTTATGTGTCGGTCATCAACACTCGCAGTTTTGGCTGATTCTAGCCCGTCTCATGGACTATTACTCACTGCTTTGGGGTCCCGGAGTGGTTTCAATGGTTAAGGAACCCTGTAATGCGTTTACTTGTCGGGCATCAACACTCGCAATTTTGGACGATTCTGACCCATTTCTTGGATTAATACTCACTGTTTTGGGGTCCCAAAACGATTTCCATAGTTGTCGAACCCCAAGGTGCGCTTATGTTTCGGTCATCAACACTGGCAGTTTTGGCTGATTCTGGCCCGTTTCTTCGACTATTACTCACCATTTTGGGATCCCAGAGTGATTTCCACGATTAACGAAACCTGTGGTGCGTTTATGTGTCGGTCATCAACACTGGCAGTTTTGGCCGATTCTGGCCCGTTTCGTGGACTATTACTCACTATTTGTGGGTACCAGAGTGATTTCGACGATTAACGAACCCTGGGGTGCGTTTACGTGTCAGTTATAAACACTGGCAGTTTTGGCTGATTCAGACCCATTTCTTGGATTATTACTCACTGTTTTGGGGTCCCGAAGCGATTTCCATAGTTGTTGAACTCCAAGGTGCGCTTACGTGTCGGTCATCCACACTGGTAGTTTTGGCCGATTCATTTCCGTTTC
>NC_057807.1:5658243-5658529 GCF_018294505.1 Triticum aestivum
TTCGGTCATCAACACTGGCAGTTTTGGCCGATTCTAGCCCGTTTCGTGGACGATTACTCACTATTTGGGGTTCCCGGAGTGATTTCCATGATTAATGAACCCTGGGGTGCGTTTACGTGTCAGTGATCAATACTGGTAGTTTTGGCCGATTCTGACCCGTTTCTTGGATTATTACTCACTGTTTTGGGGTCCCGAAGCGATTTCCATAATTGTTGAACCCCAAGGTCCGCTTACGTGTCGGTCATCAACACTGGCAGTTTTGGCCGATTCTGGCCCGTTTCGTGGA
>NC_057807.1:5662352-5663588 GCF_018294505.1 Triticum aestivum
GTCCCGAAGCGATTTCCATAATTGTTGAACCCCAAGGTCCGCTTACGTGTCGGTCATCAACACTGGCAGTTTTGGCCGATTCTGGCCCGTTTCGTGGACTACTACTCACTATTTTGGGGTCCCGGAGAGTGCGTTTATGTGTCGGTCATCAACACTCACAATTTTGGCCGATTCTGACCCGTTTCTTGGATTATTACTCACTGTTTTGGGGTCCCGAAGCGATTTCCATAGTAGTATAACCCCAAGGTGCTCTTACATGTCGGTAATGAACATTGGCTGTTTTGGCCGATTCTGGCCCGTTTCATGGACTATTACTCAATGCTTTGGGGTCCAGGAGTGGTTTCCATGGTTAATGAACCCTGGGGTGCGTTTACGTGTCGGTCATCAACACACGCTCTTTTGGCCAATTCTGGCCTGTTTCATGGACTATTACTCACTATTTTGGGGTCCCAGAGTGACTTCCACAATTAACAAATCCTGGGGTGCGTTTATGTGTCAGTCATCAACACTCGCTGTTTTGGCCGATTCTGGCCCGTTTCTTGGATTATTACTCACCGTTTTGGGGTCGCGAAGCGAATTCCATAATTGTTGAACCCCAAGGTCTGCTTACGTGTCGATCATCAACACTGGCAGTTTTGGCCGATTCTGGCCCGTTTGATGGACTATTACTCACTGTTTTTGGGTCCCGGAGTGGTTTCCATGGTTAACGAACCATGCGGTGTGTTTACATGTCGGTCATCAACGCTCGCAATTTTGGCTTATTCTGACCTGTTTCTTCGAATATTACTCACTGCTTTGGGGTCCCGAAGGGATTTCCATAGGTGTTGAACACCAAGGTGCGCTTACGTGTTGGTCATCAACACTGGCAGTTTTGACCGATTCTGGCCCAGTTCTTGGACTATTACTCACTGTTTTGAGGTGCCAGAGCGATTTCCATAGTTGTTGAACCCCAAGAAGCGCTTACGTGTCGGTCATCAACACTGGCAGTTTTGGCCGATTCTGGCCCGTTTCGTGGACGATTACTCACTATTTGGGGTTCCCGGAGTGATTTCCATGATTAACGAACCCTGGGGTGCGTTTACGTGTCGGTGATCAATACTGGTAGTTTTGGCCGATTCTGACCCGTTTCATGGATTATTACTCACTGTTTTGGGGTCCCGAAGCGATTTCCATAATTGTTGAACCCCAACATCCGCTTACGTGTCGGTCATCAACACTGGCAGTTTTGGCTGATTC
>NC_057807.1:5663622-5664094 GCF_018294505.1 Triticum aestivum
AGAGTGACTTCCACAATTAACAAACCCTGGGGTGCGTTTATGTGTCGGTCATCAACACTCGCTGTTTTGGCCGATTCTAGCCCGTCTCATGGACTATTACTCACTGCTTTGGGGTCCCGGAGTGGTTTCAATGGTTAAGGAACCCTGTGATGCGTTTACTTGTCGGGCATCAACACTCGCAATTTTGGACGATTCTGACCCATTTCTTGGATTAATACTCACTGTTTTGGGGTCCCAAAACGATTTCCATAGTTGTCGAACCCCAAGGTGCGCTTATGTTTCGGTCATCAACACTGGCAGTTTTGGCTGATTCTGGCCCGTTTCTTCGACTATTACTCACCATTTTGGGATCCCAGAGTGATTTCCACGATTAACGAAACCTGTGGTGCGTTTATGTGTCGGTCATCAACACTGGCAGTTTTGGCCGATTCTGGCCCGTTTCGTGGACTATTACTCACTATTTGTGGGTACC
>NC_057807.1:5664104-5665409 GCF_018294505.1 Triticum aestivum
ACTGTTTTGGGGTCCCGAAGCGATTTCCATAATTGTTGAACCCCAACATCCGCTTACGTGTCGGTCATCAACACTGGCAGTTTTGGCTGATTCTGGCCCGTTTTGTGGACTACTACTCACTATTTTGGGGTCCCGGAGTGATTTCCACGATTAACGAACCCTGGAGTGCGTTTACGTGTCGGTCATCAACAATCACAATTTTGGCCGATTCTGACCCGTTTCTTGGATTATTACTCACTGTTTTGGGGTCCCAAAGCGATTTCCATAGTAGTATAACCCCAACGTGTGCTTACATGTCGGTCATGAACATTGGCTGTTTTGGCCGATTCTGGCCCGTTTCATGGACTATTACTCAATGCTTTGGAGTCCAGGAGTGGTTTCCATGGTTACCGAACCCTCGAGTGCGTTTACGTGTCGGTCATAAACACTCGCTCTTTTGGCCAATTCTGGCCTGTTTCATGGACTATTACTTACTATTTTGGGGTCCTAGAGTGACTTCCACAATTAACAAACCCTGGGGTGCGTTTATGTGTCGGTCATCAACACTCGCTGTTTTGGCCGATTCTGGCCCGTTTCTTGGATTATTACTCACCGTTTTGGGGTCGCGAAGCGATTTCCATAATTGTTGAACCCCAAGGTCTGCTTACGTGTCGATCATCAACACTGGCAGTTTTGGCCGATTCTGGCCCGTTTCATGGACTATTACTCACTGTTTTTGGGTCCCGGAGTGGTTACCATGGTCAACGAACCATGCGGTGTGTTTACATGTCGGTCATCAACGCTCGCAATTTTGGCTTATTCTGACCTGTTTCTTCGAATATTACTCACTGTTTTGGGGTCCCGAAGCGATTTCCATAGGTGTTGGTCATCAACACTGGCAGTTTTGACCGATTCTGGCCCGGTTCTTGGACTATTACTCACTGTTTTGGGGTGCCAGAGCGATTTCCATAGTTGTTGAACCCCAAGAAGCGCTTACGTGTCGGTCATCAACGCTGGCAGTTTTGGCCGATTCTAGCCCGTTTCGTGGACGATTACTCACTATTTGGGGTTCCAGGAGTGATTTCCATGATTAACGAACCCTGGGGTGCGTTTACGTGTCGGTGATCAATACTGGTAGTTTTGGCCGATTCTGACCCGTTTCTTGGATTATTACTCACTGTTTTGGGGTCCCGAAGCGATTTCCATAATTGTTGAACCCCAAGGTCCGCTAACGTGTCGGTCATCAACACTGGCAGTTTTGGCCGATTCTGGCCCGTTTTCTGGACTACTACTCACTATTTTGGGGTCCCGGAGTGATTTCCACGA
>NC_057807.1:5665419-5666266 GCF_018294505.1 Triticum aestivum
ATTCTGACCCGTTTCTTGGATTATTACTCACTGTTTTGGGGTCCCAAATCGATTTCCATAGTAGTATAACCCCAACGTGCGCTTACATGTCGGTCATGAACATTGGCTGTTTTGGCCGATTCTGGCCCGTTTCATGGACTATTACTCAATGCTTTGGGGTCCAGGAGTGGTTTCCATGGTTACCGAACCCTCGAGTGCGTTTACGTGTCGGTCATAAACACTCGCTCTTTTGGCCAATTCTGGCCTGTTTCATGGACTATTACTTACTATTTTGGGGTCCTAGAGTGACTTCCACAATTAACAAACCCTGGGGTGCGTTTATGTGTCGGTCATCAACACTCGCTGTTTTGGCCGATTCTGGCCCGTTTCTTGGATTATTACTCACCGTTTTGGGGTGGCGAAGCGAATTCCATAATTGTTGAACCCCAAGGTCTGCTTACGTGTCGATCATCAACACTGGCAGTTTTGGCCGATTCTGGCCCGTTTGATGGACTATTACTCACTGTTTTTGGGTCCCGGAGTGGTTTCCATGGTTAACGAACCATGCGGTGTGTTTACATGTCGGTCATCAACGCTCGCAATTTTGGCTTATTCTGACCTGTTTCTTCGAATATTACTCACTGCTTTGGGGTCCCGAAGGGATTTCCATAGGTGTTGAACACCAAGGTGCGCTTACGTGTTGGTCATCAACACTGGCAGTTTTGACCGATTCTGGCCCAGTTCTTGGACTATTACTCACTGTTTTGAGGTGCCAGAGCGATTTCCATAGTTGTTGAACCCCAAGAAGCGCTTACGTGTCGGTCATCAACACTGGCAGTTTTGGCCGATTCTGGCCCGTTTCGTGGAC
>NC_057807.1:5666276-5666981 GCF_018294505.1 Triticum aestivum
GGAGTGATTTCCATGATTAACGAACCCTGGGGTGCGTTTACGTGTCGGTGATCAATACTGGTAGTTTTGGCCGATTCTGACCCGTTTCTTGGATTATTACTCACTGTTTTGGGGTCCCGAAGCGATTTCCATAATTGTTGAACCCCAAGGTCCGCTAACGTGTCGGTCATCAACACTGGCAGTTTTGGCCGATTCTGGCCCGTTTTCTGGACTACTACTCACTATTTTGGGGTCCCGGAGTGATTTCCACGAATAACAAACCCTGGAGTGCGTTTACGTTCCGGTCATCAACAATCACAATTTTGGCATATTCTGACCCGTTTCTTGGATTATTACTCACTGTTTTGGGGTCCCAAATCGATTTCCATAGTAGTATAACCCCAACGTGCGCTTACATGTCGGTCATGAACATTGGCTGTTTTGGCCGATTCTGGCCCGTTTCATGGACTATTACTCAATGCTTTGGGGTCCAGGAGTGGTTTCCATGGTTACCGAACCCTCGAGTGCGTTTACGTGTCGGTCATAAACACTCGCTCTTTTGGCCAATTCTGGCCTGTTTGATGGACTATTACTTACTATTTTGGGGTCCTAGAGTGACTTCCACAATTAACAAACCCTGGGGTGCGTTTATGTGTCGGTCATCAACACTCGCTGTTTTGGCCGATTCTGGCCCGTTTCTTGGATTATTACTCACCGTTTTGGGGT
>NC_057807.1:5667081-5690158 GCF_018294505.1 Triticum aestivum
TCCTATTACAATAGCATGAACATCTCATACATCACATATAGATCATTCATCATTCATCACAACTTTGGCCATATCATATCACAAACCACTTGCTGCAAAAACAAGTTAGACGTCCTCTAATTGTTGTTGCAAGTTTTACGTGGCTGAATTAGGGTTCTAGCAAGAACGTTTTCTTACCTACGTTAAAGCCACAACGTGATTTGTCAACTTCTATTTACCCTTCATAAGGACCCTGTTCATCGATTCCGCTCCAACTAAAGTAGGAGAGACAGACACCCGCCAGCCACCTTATGCAACTAGTGCATGTTAGTCGATGGAACCGGTCTCACGTAAGCGTACGTGTAAGGTTGGTCCGGGCCGCTTCATCCCACAATACCGCTGAAGCAAGAAAGGACTAGTAACGGCAAGAAAGTTGACAAATCTACGCCCACAACAAATTGTGTTCTACTCGCGCAAGAAGAACTACGCATAGACCTAGCTCATGATGCCACTGTTGGGGAACATTGCAGAAAACAAAAATTTTCCTACTCGTTTCACCAAGATCATCTAGGAGTTCATCTAGCAACGAGTGATTAGATGCATCTACATACCTTTGTAGATCGCGCACGGAAGCGTTCAAAAGAACGGTGATGATGTAGTCGTACTCGACGTGATCCAAATCACCGATGACCAGCGCCGAACGGATGGCACCTCCGCGTTCAACACACGTACGGGACGGGAAACGTCTCCTCCTTCTTGATCCAGCAAGGGGGGAGGAGAGGTTGATGAAGATCCAGCAGCACGACGGCGTGGTGGTGGATGCAGGGTGTCACAGAAGCAGGGCTTCGCCAAGACTACGAGGGAGAGACGTAACGGGGGGAGATGGAGGCGCCAGGGGCTAGTGTGTTAGGTCCCTCCTCTCCCCCACTATATATAGGGGTGCCAAGGGGGGCTGGTGCGCAGCCTAGGAGATCTGATCTCCTAGGTGCGGCGGCCAGGGGAGGGTTTCCCTCCCCCCCCAAGGCACCTCGGGGTGCCTTCCACCACTAGGACTCCTCCTAGGGGGAAACCCTAGGCGCATGGGCCTATAGGGGCTGGTGCCCTTGGCCCATCTAGGCCAAGGCGCACCCCCTACAGCCCATGTGGCCCCCCGGGACAGGTGGCCCCACCCGGTGGGCCCACGGGACCCTTCCGGTGGTCCCGGTACAATACCGATAACCCCGAAACTTGTCCCGATGCCCGAAACAGCACTTCCTATATATAATTCTTTACCTCCGGACCATTCCGGAACTCCTCGTGACGTCCGGGATCTCATCCGGGACTCCGAACAACATTCGGGTTTCTGCATATACATATCTTCATAACCCTAGCGTCACCGAACCTTAAGTGTGTAGACCCTACGGGTTCGGGAGACAAGCAGACATGACCGAGACGACTCTCCGGTCAATAACCAACAGCGGGATCTGGATACCCATGTTGGCTCCCACATGCTCCACGATGATCTCATCGGATGAACCACGATGTCGAGGATTTAATCAATCCCGTACGCTATTCCCTTTGTCTATCGATATGTTACTTGCCCGAGATTCGATCATCGGTATCCCAATACCTCGTTCAATCTCGTTACCGGCAAGTCACTTTACTCGTACCGTAATGCATGATCCCGTGACCAGACACTTGGTCACTCTGAGCTCATTATGATGATGCATTACCGAGTGGGCCCAGTGATACCTCTCCGTCATACGGAGTGACAAATCCCAGTCTTGATCCATGTCGCCCAACAGACACTTTCGGAGATACCCGTAGTCTACCTTTATAGTCACCCAGTTACGTTGTGACGTTTGGCATACCCAAAGCACTCCTACGGTATCCGGGAGTTACACGATCTCATGGTCTAAGGAAAAGATACTTTGACATTGGAAAACTCTAGCAAACGAACTATACGATCTTGTGCTATGTTTAGGATTGGGTCTTGTCCATCACATCATTCTCCCAATGATGTGATCTCGTTATCAATGACATCCAGTGTCCATAGTCAGGAAACAATGACTATCTGTTGATCAACGAGCTAGTCAACTAGAGGCTCACTAGGGACATGTTGGTGTCTGTTATTCACACATGTATTACGATTTCCGGATAACACAATTATAGCATGAATAAAGACAATTATCATGAACAAGGAAATATAATAATAATGCTTTTATTATTGCCTCTAGGGCATATTTCCAACAGTCTCCCACTTGCACTAGAGTCAATAATCTAGTTACATTGTGATGAATCGAACACCCATGGAATTCTGGTGTTGATCATGTTTTGCTTTAGGGAGAGGTTTAGTCAACGGATCTGCTACATTCAGGTCCGTATGTACTTTACAAATCTCTATGTCTCCATCTTGAACATTTTCACGAATGGAGTTGAAGCGACGCTTGATGTGCCTTGTCTTCTTATGAAACCTGGGCTCCTTGGCAAGTGCAATAGCTCCAGTGTTGTCACAGAAGAGCTTGATCGGCCCCGACGCATTGGGTATGACTCCTAGGTCGGTGATGAACTCCTTCACCCATATTGCTTCATGTGCTGCCTCCGAGGCTGCCATGTACTCCGCTTCACATGTAGATCCCGCCACGACGCTTTGCTTGCAACTGCACCAGCTTACTGCCCCACCATTCAAAATATACATGTATCCGGTTTGTGACTTAGAGTCATCCAGATCTGTGTCGAAGCTAGCGTCGACATAACCCTTTACGACGAGCTCTTCGTCACCTCCATAAACGAGAAACATTTCCTTAGTCCTTTTCAGGTACTTCAGGATATTCTTGACCGCTGTCCAGTGTTCCTTGCCGGGATTACTTTGGTACCTTCCTACCAAACTGACGGCAAGGTTAACATCAGGTCTGGTACACAGCATGGCATACATAATAGAACCTATGGCTGAGGCATAGGGGATGACGCTCATCTCTTCTATATCTTCTGCCGTGGTCGGACATTGAGCTGAGCTCAATTTCATACCTTGTAACACAGGTAAGAACCCCTTCTTGGATTGATCCATATTGAACTTCTTCAATATCTTATCAAGGTATGTGCTTTGTGAAAGACCTATGAGGCGTCTTGATCTATCTCTATAGATTTTGATGCCTAATATATAAGCAGCTTCTCCAAGGTCCTTCATTGAAAAACTTTTATTCAAGTAGGCCTTGATGCTGTCCAAGAGTTCTATATCATTTCCCATCAGAAGTATGTCATCTACATATAATATGAGAAATGCTACAGAGCTCCCACTCACTTTCTTGTAAACGCAGGCTTCTCCATAAGTCTGTGTAAACCCAAACGCTTTGATCATCTCATCAAAGCGAATGTTCCAACTCCGAGATGCTTGCACCAGCCCATAAATCGAGCGTTGGAGCTTGCACACTTTGTCAGCATTCTTAGGATCGACAAATCTTCCGGCTGCATCATATACAATTCTTCCTTAAGGAAACCATTAAGGAATGCCGTTTTGACGTCCATTTGCCATATTTCATAATCATAGAATGCGGCAATTGCTAACATGATTCGGACGGACTTCAGCTTCGCTACCGGTGAGAAAGTCTCATCGTAGTCAACCCCTTGACCTTGTCGATAACCCTTAGCGACAAGCCGAGCTTTATAGATGGTCACATTACCATCCGCGTCTGTCTTCCTCTTAAAGATCCATTTATTTTCTATGGCTCGCCGCTCAACGGGCAAGTCAGTCAAAGTCCATACTTCGTTTTCATACATGGATCCTATCTCGGATTTCATGGCTTCTAGCCATTTGTCGGAATCCGGGCCCGCCATAGCTTCTTCATAGTTTGAAGGTTCATCGTTGTCTAACAGCATGATTTCCAAGACAGGGTTGCCGTACCACTCTGGTGCGGAATGTGTCCTTGTGGACCTTCGAATTTCAGTAGGAGTTTGATCAGAAGTATCTTGATCATTATCATTAACTTCCTCTCTAGTCGGTGCTGGCGCCTCAGGAACATTTTCTTGAGTTGCGCCATTTTCCGGTTCAAGAGGCAATACTTCATCAAGCTCTACTTTCCTCCCACTTACTTCTTTCGAGAGAAACTCTTTCTCCAGAAAGGACCCATTCTTGGCAACAAAGATCTTGCCTTCGGATCTGAGGTAGAAGGTGTACCCAATAGTTTCTTTTGGGTATCCTATGAAGACGCATTTTTCCGACTTGGGTTCGAGCTTTTCAGGTTGAAGTTTCTTGACATAAGCATCGCATCCCCAAACTTTTAGAAACGACAGCTTAGGTTTCTTCCCAAACCATAATTCATACGGTGTCGTCTCAACGGATTTTGACGGAGCCCTATTTAAAGTGAATGCGGCAGTCTCTAAAGCATAGCCCCAAAAAGAAAGCGGTAAATCGGTAAGAGACATCATAGATCGCACCATATCTAACAGAGTGCGATTACGACGTTCGGACACACCATTACGCTGAGGTGTTCCAGGCGGCGTGAGTTGTGAAACTATTCCACATTTTCTTAAGTGTGCCCCAAACTCATGACTCAAGTATTCTCCTCCACGATCTGATCGTAGAAACTTGATTTTCCTGTCACGTTGATTTTCAACCTCACTCTGAAATTCCTTGAACTTTTCAAAGGTTTCAGACTTGTGTTTCATTAAGTAGATATACCCATACCTACTTAAATCATCAGTGAGGGTGAGAACATAACGATAGCCACCGCGAGCCTCAACACTCATTGGACCGCATACATCGGTATGTATGATTTCCAATAAGTCGGTTGCTCGCTCCATTGTTCCTGAGAACGGAGTCTTGGTCATTTTACCCATAAGGCATGGTTCGCACGTGTCAAATGATTCATAATCAAGAGACTCTAAAAGTCCATCCGCATGGAGCTTCTTCATGCGTTTAACACCTATGTGACCAAGGCGGTAGTGCCACAGGTATGTGGGACTATCATTATTAACCTTACTTCTTTTGGTACTCACATTATGAATATGTGTAGCATCACGTTCGAGATTCATAAGGAATAAACCATTCACCATAGGAGCATGACCATAAAACATATCTCTCATAAAAATGGAACAACCATTATTCTCAGATTTAAAAGAGTAGCCATCTCGAATTAAACGAGATCCCGATACAATGTTCATGCTCAAAGCTGGCACTAAATAACAATTATTAAGGTTTAAAACTAATCCCGAAGGGAGATGCAGAGGTAGCGTGCCGACGGCGATCACATTGACCTTGGAACCATTCCCGACGCGCATCGTCACCTCGTCCTTTGCCAGTTTCCGCTTATTCTGCAGCCCCTGTTTTGAGTTACAAATGTGAGCAACTGCACCGGTATCAAATACCCAGGAGCCACTACGGGCACTAGTAAGGTACACATCAATTACATGTATATCACATATACCTTTTGTTTTGCCGGCCTTCTTATCCGCTAAGTACTTAGGGCAGTTCCGCTTCCAGTGACCGCTTCCCTTGCAATAAAAGCACTCAGTCTCGGGCTTGGGTCCATTCTTTGGCTTCTTCCCGGCAGCTTGCTTGCCGGGTGCGGCAACCTCCTTGCCGTCCTTCTTGAAGTTCTTTTTACCCTTGCCTTTCTTGAACTTAGTGGTTTTATTGATCATCAACACTTGATGTTCCTTCCTGACTTCTACCTTTGCTGATTTCAGCATAGCAAATACTTCAGGAATGGTCTTTTCCATCCCCTGCATATTGAAGTTCATCACAAAGCTCTTGTAGCTTGGTGGAAGCGACTGGAGGATTCTGTCAATGACCGCATCATCCGGGAGATTAACTCCCAGCTGAGTCAAGCGGTTATGCAACCCAGACATAGTGAGTATGTGCTCACTGACAGAACTGTTTTCCTCCATCTTACAGCTGAAGAATTTGTCGGAGACTTCATATCTCTCGACCCGGGCATGAGCTTGGAAAACCATTTTCAGCTCTTCGAACATCTCATATGCTCCATGTCTCTCAAAACGCTTTTGGAGCCCCGGCTCTAGGCTGTAAAGCATGCCGCACTGAACGAGGGAGTAGTCATCGGAACGTGCCTGCCAAGCGTTCATAACGTCTTGTTCCGCAGGAAGAACGGGTGCGTCACCAAGCGGTGCTTGTAGAACATAATCTTTCTTGGCAGCTATGAGGATGATCCTCAGGTTCCGGACCCAGTCCGTATAGTTGCTGCCATCGTCTTTCAGCTTAGTTTTCTCTAGGAACGCGTTGAAGTTGAGGACTACGTTGGCCATTTGATCTACAAGACATATTGCAAAGATTTTAGACTAAGTTCATGATAATTAAGTTCAACTAATCAAATTATTAGTGAACTCCCACTTAGATTAGACATCCCTCTAGTCATCTAAGTATTACATGATCCGAGTTAAACTAGACCGTGTCCGATCATCACGTGAGACGGACTAGTCAACGTCGGTGAACATCTTCATGTTGATCGTATCTTCTATACGACTCATGCTCGACCTTTCGGTCTTCTGTGTTCCGAGGCCATGTCTGTACATGCTAGGCTCGTCAAGTCAACCTAAGTGTTTGCATGTGTAAATCTGTCTTACACCCGTTGTATGTGAACGTCTGAATAAAACACCCGATCATCACGTGGTGTTTTGAAACAGCGAACTGTCGCAACGGTGCACAGTTAGGGGGAACACTTCTTGAAATTATTGTGAGGGATCATCTTATTTACTACCGTCGTTCTAAGTAAACAAGATGCAAAACATGATAAACATCACATGCAATCAAATAATAAACGTGACATGATATGGCCAATATCACACAGCTCCTTTGATCTCCATCTTGGGGCTCCATGATCATCTTGTCACCGGCTAGACACCATGATCTCCATCATCATGATCTCCATCATCGTGTCTCCATGAAGTTGCTCGCCAACTATTACTTCTACTACTATGGCTAACGCATTTAGCAATAAAGTAAAGTAATTTACATGGCGTTTCTTGATGACACGCAGGTCATATAAAAGAATAAAGACAACTCCTATGGCTCCTGCCGGTTGTCATACTCATCGACATGCAAGTCGTGAATCCTATTACAATAGCATGAACATCTCATACATCACATATAGATCATTCATCATTCATCACAACTTTGGCCATATCATATCACAAACCACTTGCTGCAAAAACAAGTTAGACGTCCTCTAATTGTTGTTGCAAGTTTTACGTGGCTGAATTAGGGTTCTAGCAAGAACGTTTTCTTACCTACGTTAAAGCCACAACGTGATTTGTCAACTTCTATTTACCCTTCATAAGGACCCTGTTCATCGATTCCGCTCCAACTAAAGTAGGAGAGACAGACACCCGCCAGCCACCTTATGCAACTAGTGCATGTTAGTCGATGGAACCGGTCTCACGTAAGCGTACGTGTAAGGTTGGTCCGGGCCGCTTCATCCCACAATACCGCTGAAGCAAGAAAGGACTAGTAACGGCAAGAAAGTTGACAAATCTACGCCCACAACAAATTGTGTTCTACTCGCGCAAGAAGAACTACGCATAGACCTAGCTCATGATGCCACTGTTGGGGAACGTTGCAGAAAACAAAAATTTTCCTACTCGTTTCACCAAGATCATCTAGGAGTTCATCTAGCAACGAGTGATTAGATGCATCTACATACCTTTGTAGATCGTGCACGGAAGCGTTCAAAAGAACGGTGATGATGTAGTCGTACTCGATGTGATCCAAATCACCGATGACCAGCGCCGAACGGATGGCACCTCCGCGTTCAACACACGTACGGGACGGGAAACGTCTCCTCCTTCTTGATCCAGCAAGGGGGGAGGAGAGGTTGATGAAGATCCAGTAGCACGACGGCGTGGTGGTGGATGCAGGGTGTCACAGAAGCAGGGCTTCGCCAAGACTACGAGGGAGAGACGTAACGGGGGGAGATGGAGGCGCCAGGGGCTGGTGTGTTAGGTCCCTCCTCTCCCCCACTATATATAGGGGTGCCAAGGGGGGCTGGTGCGCAGCCTAGGAGATCTGATCTCCTAGGTGCGGCGGCCAGGGGAGGGTTTCCCTCCCCCCCCAAGGCACCTCGGGGTGCCTTCCACCACTAGGACTCCTCCTAGGGGGAAACCCTAGGCGCATGGGCCTATAGGGGCTGGCGCCCTTGGCCCATCTAGGCCAAGGCGCACCCCCTACAGCCCATGTGGCCCCCCGGGACAGGTGGCCCCACCCGGTGGGCCCACGGGACCCTTCCGGTGGTCCCGGTACAATACCGATAACCCCGAAACTTGTCCCGATGCCCGAAACAGCACTTCCTATATATAATTCTTTACCTCCGGACCATTCCGGAACTCCTCGTGACGTCCGGGATCTCATCCGGGACTCCGAACAACATTCGGGTTTCTGCATATACATATCTTCATAACCCTAGCGTCACCGAACCTTAAGTGTGTAGACCCTACGGGTTCGGGAGACAAGCAGACATGACCGAGACGACTCTCCGGTCAATAACCAACAGCGGGATCTGGATACCCATGTTGGCTCCCACATGCTCCACGATGATCTCATCGGATGAACCACGATGTCGAGGATTTAATCAATCCCGTACGCTATTCCCTTTGTCTATCGATATGTTACTTGCCCGAGATTCGATCGTCGGTATCCCAATACCTCGTTCAATCTCGTCACCGGCAAGTCACTTTACTCGTACCGTAATGCATGATCCCGTGACCAGACACTTGGTCACTCTGAGCTCATTATGATGATGCATTACCGAGTGGGCCCAGTGATACCTCTCCGTCATACGGAGTGACAAATCCCAGTCTTGATCCATGTCACCCAACAGACACTTTCGGAGATACCCGTAGTCTACCTTTATAGTCACCCAGTTACGTTGTGACGTTTGGCATACCCAAAGCACTCCTACGGTATCCGAGAGTTACACGATCTCATGGTCTAAGGAAAAGATACTTTGACATTGGAAAACTCTAGCAAACGAACTATACGATCTTGTGCTATGTTTAGGATTGGGTCTTGTCCATCACATCATTCTCCTAATGATGTGATCTCGTTATCAATGACATCCAGTGTCCATAGTCAGGAAACCATGACTATCTGTTGATCAACGAGCTAGTCAACTAGAGGCTCACTAGGGACATGTCGGTGTCTGTTATTCACACATGTATTACGATTTCCGGATAACACAATTATAGCATGAATAAAGACAATTATCATGAACAAGGAAATATAATAATAATGCTTTTATTATTGCCTCTAGGGCATATTTCCAACAGTCTCCCACTTGCACTAGAGTCAATAATCTAGTTACATTATGATGAATCGAACACCCATGGAATTCTGGTGTTGATCATGTTTTGCTCTAGGGAGAGGTTTAGTCAACGGATCTGCTACATTCAGGTCCGTATGTACTTTACAAATCTCTATGTCTCCATCTTGAACATTTTCACGAATGGAGTTGAAGCGACGCTTGATGTGCCTTGTCTTCTTGTGAAACCTGGGCTCCTTGGCAAGTGCAATAGCTCCAGTGTTGTCACAGAAGAGCTTGATCGGCCCCGACGCATTGGGTATGACTCCTAGGTCGGTGATGAACTCCTTCACCCATATTGCTTCATGTGCTGCCTCCGAGGCTGCCATGTACTCCGCTTCACATGTAGATCCCGCCACGACGCTTTGCTTGCAACTGCACCAGCTTACTGCCCCACCATTCAAAATATACACGTATCCGGTTTGTGACTTAGAGTCATCCAGATCTGTGTCGAAGCTAGCGTCGACGTAACCTTTTACGACGAGCTATTCGTCACCTCCATAAACGAGAAACATTTCCTTAGTCCTTTTCAGGTACTTCAGGATATTCTTGACCACTGTCCAGTGTTCCTTGCCGGGATTACTTTGGTACCTTCCTACCAAACTTACGGCAAGGTTTACATCAGGTCTGGTACACAGCATGGCATACATAATAGAACCTATGGCTGAGGCATAGGGGATGACACTCATCTCTTCTATCTCTGCTGCCGTGGTCGGACATTGAGCTGAGCTCAATTTCACACCTTGCAAAACAGGCAAGAACCCTTTCTTGGACTGATCCATTTTGAACTTCTTCAAAATCTTATCAAGATATGTGCTTTGTGAAAGACCTATGAGGCGTCTTGATCTATCTCTATAGATTTTGATGCCTAATATATAAGCAGCTTCTCCAAGGTCCTTCATTGAAAAACTTTTATTCAAGTAGGCCTTGATGCTGTCCAAGAGTTCTATATCATTTCCCATCAAAAGTATGTCATCTACATATAATATGAGAAATGCTACAGAGCTCCCACTCACTTTCTTGTAAACGCAGGCTTCTCCATAAGTCTGTGTAAACCCAAACGCTTTGATCATCTCATCAAAGCGAATGTTCCAACTCCAAGATGCTTGCACCAGCCCATAAATCGAGCGTTGGAGCTTGCACACTTTGTCAGCATTCTTAGGATTGACAAAACCTTCCGGCTGCATCATATACAATTCTTCCTTAAGGAAACCATTAAGGAATGCCGTTTTGACGTCCATTTGCCAAATTTCATAATCATAAAATGCGGCAATTGCTAACATGATTCGGACGGACTTCAGCTTCGCTACCGGTGAGAAAGTCTCATCGTAGTCAACCCCTTGAACTTGTCGATAACCCTTAGCGACAAGCCGAGCTTTATAGATGGTCACATTACCATCCGCGTCTGTCTTCTTCTTAAAGATCCATTTATTTTCTATGGCTCGCCGTTCTACGGGCAAGTCAGTCAAAGTCCATACTTCGTTTTCATACATGGATCCTATCTCGGATTTCATGGCTTCTAGCCATTTGTCGGAATCTGGTCCCGCCATCGCTTCTTCATAGTTCGAAGGTTCACCGTTTCTAACAACATGATTTCCAAGACAGGGTTGCCGTACCACTCTGGTGCGGAACGTGTCCTTGTGGACCTTCGAATTTCAGTAGGAGCTTGATCAGAAGTATCTTGATCATTATCATTAACTTCCTCTCTAGTCGGTGCAGGCACCTCAGGAACATTTTCTTGAGTTGCGCCATTTTCCGGTTCAAGAGGTAATACTTCATCAAGTTCTACTTTCCTCCCACTTACTTCTTTCGAGAGAAACTCTTTCTCCAGAAAGGACCCATTCTTGGCAACAAAGATCTTGCCTTCGGATCTGTGGTAGAAGGTGTACCCAACAGTTTTTTTTGGGTATCCTATGAAGACGCATTTTTCCGATTTGGGTTCGAGCTTTTCAGGTTGAAGTTTCTTGACATAAGCATCGCATCCCCAAACTTTTAGAAACGACAGCTTAGGTTTCTTCCCAAACCATAATTCATACGGTGTCGTCTTAACGGATTTCGATGGAGCCCTATTTAAAGTGAATGCGGCAGTCTCTAAAGCATAGCCCCAGAAGGAAAGCGGTAAATCGGTAAGAGACATCATAGATCGCACCATATCTAACAGAGTGCGATTACGACGTTCGGACACACCATTACGCTGAGGTGTTCCAGGCGGCGTGAGTTGTGAAACTATTCCACATTTTCTTAAGTGTGCCCCAAACTCGTGACTCAAGTATTCTCCTCCACGATCTGATCGTAGAAACTTGATTTTCCTGTCACGTTGATTTTCAACCTCACTCTGAAATTCCTTGAACTTTTCAAAGGTTTCAGACTTGTGTTTCATTAAGTAGATATACCCATACCTACTTAAATCATCAGTGAGGGTGAGAACATAACGATAGCCACCGCGAGCCTCAACACTCATTGGACCGCACACATCAGTATGTATGATTTCCAATAAGTTGGTTGCTCGCTCCATTGTTCCTGAGAACGGAGTCTTGGTCATTTTACCCATAAGGCATGGTTCGCATGTGTCAAATGATTCATAATCAAGAGACTCTAAAAGTCCATCAGCATGGAGCTTCTTCATGCGTTTGACACCTATGTGACCAAGGCGGCAGTGCCACAGGTATGTGGGACTATCATTATTAACCTTACTTCTTTTGGTACTCACATTATGAATATGTGTAGCATCACGTTCGAGATTCATAAGGAATAAACCATTCACCATAGGAGCATGACCATAAAACATATCTCTCATAAAAATGGAACAACCATTATTCTCAGATTTAAAAGAGTAGCCATCTCGAATTAAACGAGATCCCGATACAATGTTCATGCTCAAAGCTGGCACTAAATAACAATTATTAAGGTTTAAAACTAATCCCGAAGGGAGATGCAGAGGTAGCGTGCCGACGGCGATCACATTGACCTTGGAACCATTCCCGACGCGCATCGTCACCTCGTCCTTTGCCAGTTTCCGCTTATTCCGCAGCCCCTGCTTTGAGTTACAAATGTGAGCAACTGCACCGGTATCAAATACCCAGGAGCTACTACGGGCACTAGTAAGGTACACATGTATATCACATATACCTTTTGTTTTGCCGGCCTTCTTATCCGCTAAGTACTTAGGGCAGTTCCGCTTCCAGTGACCGCTTCCCTTGCAATAAAAGCACTCAGTCTCGGGCTTGGGTCCATTCTTTGGCTTCTTCCCAGCAGCTTGCTTGCCGGGCGCGGCAACCTCCTTGCCGTCCTTCTTGAAGTTCTTTTTACCCTTGCCTTTCTTGAACTTAGTGGTTTTATTGACCATCAACACTTGATGTTCCTTTCTGACTTCTACCTCTGCTGATTTCAGCATAGCAAATACTTCAGGAATGGTCTTTTCCATCCCCTGCATATTGAAGTTCATCACAAAGCTCTTGTAGCTTGGTGGAAGCGACTGGAGGATTCTGTCAATGACCGCATCATCCGGGAGATTAACTCCCAGCTGAGTCAAGCGGTTATGCAACCCAGACATAGTGAGTATGTGCTCACTGACAGAACTGTTTTCCTCCATCTTACAGCTAAAGAATTTGTCGGAGACTTCATATCTCTCGACCCGGGCATGAGCTTGGAAAACCATTTCAGCTCTTCGAACATCTCATATGCTCCATGTCTCTCAAAACGCTTTTGGAGCCCCGGCTCTAGGCTGTAAAGCATGCCGCACTGAACGAGGGAGTAGTCATCGAAACGTGCCTGCCAAGTGTTCATAACGTCTTGTTCCGCAGGGAGAACGGGTGCGTCACCAAGCGGTGCTTGTAGGACATAATCTTTCTTGGCAGCTATGAGGATGATCCTCAGGTTCCGGACCCAGTCCGTATAGTTGCTGCCATCGTCTTTCAGCTTAGTTTTCTCTAGGAACGCGTTGAAGTTGAGGACTACGTTGGCCATTTGATCTACAAGACATATTGCAAAGATTTTAGACTAAGTTCATGATAATTAAGTTCAACTAATCAAATTATTAGTGAACTCCACTTAGATTAGACATCCCTCTGGTCATCTAAGTATTACATGATCCGAGTTAAACTAGACCGTGTCCGATCATCACGTGAGACGGACTAGTCAACATCGGTGAACATCTTCATGTTGATCGTATCTTCTATACGACTCATGCTCGACCTTTCGGTCTTCTGTGTTCCGAGGCCATGTCTGTACATGCTAGGCTCGTCAAGTCAACCTAAGTGTTTGCATGTGTAAATCTGTCTTACACCCGTTGTATGTGAACGTCTGAATAAAACACCCGATCATCACGTGATGTTTTGAAACAGCGAACTGTCGCAACGGTGCACAGTTAGGGGGAACACTTCTTGAAATTAGTATGAGGGATCACCTTATTTACTACCGTCGTTCTAAGTAAACAAGATGCAAAACATGATAAACATCACATGCAATCAAATAATAAACGTGACATGATATGGCCAATATCACACAGCTCCTTTGATCTCCATCTTGGGGCTCCATGATCATCTTGTCACCGGCTTGACACCATGATCTCCATCATCATGATCTCCATCATCATGTCTCCATGAAGTTGCTCGCCAACCATTACTTCTACTACTATGGCTAACGCGTTTAGCAATAAAGTAAAGTAATTTACATGGCGTTTCTTGATGACACGCAGGTCATATAAAAGAATAAAGACAACTCCTATGGCTCCTGCCGGTTGTCATACTCATCGACATGCAAGGCGTGAATCCTATTACAATAGCATGAACATCTCATACATCACATATAGATCATTCATCATTCATCACAACTTTGGCCATATCATATCACAAACCACTTGCTGCAAAAACAAGTTAGACGTCCTCTAATTGTTGTTGCATGTTTTACGTGGCTGAATTAGGGTTCTAGCAAGAACGTTTTCTTACCTACGTTAAAGCCACAACGTGATTTGTCAACTTCTATTTACCCTTCATAAGGACCCTGTTCATCGATTCCGCTCCAACTAAAGTAGGAGAGACAGACACCCGCCAGCCACCTTATGCAACTAGTGCATGTTAGTCGGTGGAACCGGTCTCACGTAAGCGTACGTGTAAGGTTGGTCCGGGCCGCTTCATCCCACAATACCGCTGAAGCAAGAAAGGACTAGTAACGGCAAGAAAGTTGACAAATCTACGCCCACAACAAATTGTGTTCTACTCGCGCAAGAAGAACTACGCATAGACCTAGCTCATGATGCCACTGTTGGAGAACGTTGCAGAAAACAAAAAATTTCCTACTCGTTTCACCAAGATCATCTAGGAGTTCATCTAGCAACGAGTGATTAGATGCATCTACATACCTTTGTAGATCGCGAGCGGAAGCGTTCAAAAGAACGGTGATGATGTAGTCGTACTCGACGTGATCCAAATCACCGATGACCAGCGCCGAACGGACGGCACCTCCGCGTTCAACACACGTACGGAACAGCCACGTCTCCTCCTTGATCCAGCAAGGGAGGGAGGAGAGGTTGAGGGAGATGGCACCAGCAGCAGCACGACGGCGTGGTGTTGATGGAGCTGCAGTACTCCGGCAGAGCTTCGCTAAGCACTATGGAGGTGGAGGAGGTGTTGGGGAGGGAGAAGGAGGCAACCAAAGGCCAAGGCGTTCAGGTATGAAGTCCCTCCTCTCCCCCCACTATATATAGGAGGGCCAAGGGGGGGTGGCCGGCCCTAGGAGATCCAATCTCCTAGGGGGTGCGGCGGCCAAGGGGGGTTTTCCCTCCCCCCAAGGCACCTAGGAGGTGCCTTACCCTCCTAGGACTCTTGCCCCCTTAAACCCTAGGCGCATGGGCCCATGTGGGGCTGGTGCCCTTGGCCCATTAGGCCAAGGCGCACCCCCTTACAGCCCATGTGGCCCCCCGGGACAGGTGGACCCACCCGGTGGACCCCCGGGACCCTTCCGGTGGTCCCGGTACAATACCGATGACCCCGAAACTTGTCCCGATGCCCGAAACAGGACTTCCCATATATAAATCTTTATCTCCGGACCATTCCGGAACTCCTCGTGACGTCCGGGATCTCATCCGGGACTCCGAACAACATTCGGGTTACTGCATATACATATCCCTACAACCCTAGCGTAAGCGAACCTTAAGTGTGTAGACCCTACGGGTTCGGGAGACAAGCAGACATGACCGAGACGACTCTCCGGTCAATAACCAACAGCGGGATCTGGATACCCATGTTGGCTCCCACATGCTCCACGATGATCTCATCGGATGAACCACGATGTCGAGGATTCTATCAACCCCGTACGCTATTCCCTTTGTCCATCGATATGTTACTTGCCCGAGATTCGATCGTCGGTATCCCAATACCTCGTTCAATCTCGTTACCGGCAAGTCACTTTACTCGTACCGTAATGCATGATCCCGTGACCAGACACTTGGTCACTCTGAGCTCATTATGATGATGCATTACCGAGTGGGCCCAGTGATACCTCTCCGTCATACGGAGTGACAAATCCCAGTCTTGATCCATGTCACCCAACAGATACTTTCGGAGATACCCGTAGTCTACCTTTATAGTCACCCAGTTACGTTGTGACGTTTGGCATACCCAAAGCACTCCTACGGTATCCGGGAGTTACACGATCTCATGGTCTAAGGAAAAGATACTTTGACATTGGAAAACTCTAGCAAACGAACTATACGATCTTGTGCTATGTTTAGGATTGGGTCTTGTCCATCACATCATTCTCCTAATGATGTGATCTCGTTATCAATGACATCCAGTGTCCATAGTCAGGAAACCATGACTATCTGTTGATCAACGAGCTAGTCAACTAGAGGCTCACTAGGGACATGTTGGTGTCTGTTATTCACACATGTATTACGATTTCCGGATAACACAATTATAGCATGAATAAAGACAATTATCATGAACAAGGAAATATAATAATAATGCTTTTATTATTGCCTCTAGGGCATATTTCCAACAGATGATCGCAGAAGGAACTGATGTTGTTGCGTCATTTTTCATCGACGTCGTTGGTGAGGAAGGACTGGGTGAAGAAGAGGGCTATGTTCATGATGGCTCCGGCCCATTGATGCCGATACAAGAAGAGGGCTATGTTCATGATGGCTCCGGTGATGACCCAATGGAGGTACAAGAAGGAGACCGTGCTGACTGCTCCAGTGACCGAACCGAGTCCGGCCAGGTACATATATATTAGTTAAGCCCGTGCTGACTAGTTAATTGATGCAATCATTGTTTTGGTATATGTACACATATTAATTACTCTCGTCTTTCTTCCTTTTAATTTCTAGCCCTCCGGATCGAGCACAACTTCGGTAAGGAGACGAGGCCCGAAGAAAAAGTTGAGCTTGGATGAAAGGTTTGAGATCATAGAAATCGTGCCCGACGGCGAACCGATTGAACCCATCCGGACAAAGAACGCATTTTCTGCTCGGTGCGGGGTTCTTGTTAGGGACAAGATCCCGATCAGCATCCAGCAATGGTATAAGCCTAAGGACGACCCTGAGGTGTCTTATGTCAATGATATGCAAAAAGAAGATCTGTGGACTCAGCTGAAGGCAAATTTCACCCTACCGCCAGAGGAGGATCCGGAGAAGCCAGCTAAAGAGCAATTAATCAAGTCTTGTGCTCTTAAGAAGATGGCAACCCTATTCAAGAGGTGGAGGAAAGAGTTGAACCATTTTGTCCAAAAAAAGACACCAGAATTCATCGGCAAATATGAGAAGATCAAAGATCACTGGCCCGCATTTGTGGCCCACAAGACATCAGAAAAGAGTAAGAAGATGTCGGCGACGAACAAGCAAAATGCTGCAAAGAAGAAGCTTCACCATCGCACGGGGTCAGGTGGCTACCTCAAAGCCCGGCCTAAGTGGTCCAAGGCTGAGAATGATCTGCTTGAAAAAGGGATCGAACCAGAGACAATGAGATGGCCAGACCATTGCCGGACTTGGTTCTTCGGGGCTGGCGGAACCTTGGACCCTGTATCAGGGATGTGCCGTTGGACGGATGAGCAACTGGAAATACCAGTCAAGAACCTTCGACACTATATCAATGAAGCGCAGAAAGGGACGTTCGTACCAGACAGGGAGAAGGACGAGCTCACAATGGCCCTCGGGAATCCTGAGCACCCTGGACAGACGCGAGGCACGCCAGGCTCCATTCCATGGAAGGTTGGTTTTCCGGACGCAGGGGGTTACAAAACCCACGAGAGGAGGAAGAAACTGGAGCAGGGCCAACTGCAGGCGCTGCACGAAAGGGTAATGGGGCTAGAGGAACGAGAAGCAGCAGATCGCAGCAAACGACCTGCCGAAGCTTCCCCCGAAGCTACCCCGCCATCTCAGCAGAGAAGCAGCGTGGCTTTCACCGAGCTGCTTCAGCCGGAGCATGTCTTGACGGCTCCTGCCAGCTATCCCGTGGATTCTATCACGGAGTCTCAACATTGCCACATTATGGCGCGATGGATGAATTTGAAGGTCAAGGCGACTGTTGGCTCTGTTTATCCTAGTGGATCCAGAGCAACTTATCACTGCCGGCCGATTCTAGAAGGATATGCTAAGGTGATGGTGGATGAAATAACATAGGGATTTGAGGACCTCGTGCTTGACCACCCTACCGGTGAAGGGGAGACTAGGCTGGGTTCTGCTCTGAAGACTACATGCCTATGGCGGAAGGAGCTCATCAACCTTCTGAACTGGACGCATCCGCCTCCTCCTACTCCTCCGGCGAGTCAGGGCACTCCGCCTCCTCCACCGCCTCCTCCTCCGGCGAGTGACGATCAGGGCATGCGTGGCGGCACTCCGCCTCCTTCTCCGACGCGTGGCAGCACTCCGCCTCCTTCTCCGCCTGCACCGGCGCTCCCGAGCAGCCAGCAACCTCCTCCTTCTCCGCCTCGCCAGCAAGGGCAGAAGAGACCCGCCGCCGCCCCGGTTGCTCCGGCGCGTCGTACTCCTTCTCCTCCGCCTCGTAAGCAAGCACGAAAGAAGACAGATGCCGCAGCCGCTCCGTCTGCTCCGGCGTCTAGCAGCACAACCAGAGGTGGGAGGCAATACATATACGGTCCACCTCTCAAGCCTCTAGAGAAGTTATTGTACGAGAGGACCGAGGAGGAAAACGATACAATTGTGCGGACCAACGTGAAGGAGTTCTTTGAAGGGGTGAAAGCAAAGAGACATCCACCTCTGGAGGAGAAGGTAGATCCGGTGAAAGCAAAGCGCACTATCGATGCCCTAAGGAAACCACCAAAGTCTCCGCCGAGAACCAACTATGAGCGCATTACTGAACAGACATATCTCCAAGCCTAGCGGTCGGGAACTACTGCCAGTGCTAAAAGGTCAAAAGAACGAGAAAAGGGGAAAAAATTGCCCAGCTCGGCGAACAAGCACAACAATCGTGCCCCCCGCTCAATGTGTCTAATGATCCGGGGATGGTGGCCGGTTATGGCAATCTTGCAGATTACCTGCCTGACGATCAACTTCCTGATTTCTTGGAGGTGGACGAACACAGATATGAGTACGGGAAGCCTCTCGTCAAAGATGAAAAATCTCTGACAACAATGATGCGAAGGTTCCATAATTGGTACATGGAAACCTACAGAGAGTCTGGGGGTACGAATGCTTTATATCTGAATATTAAAGAGGAGCACGACCTCGTTGCAAATGATCTGTTGACTGTTCCATTTGATGAGTTCTTCGCGTTCTTCAACCAAAAGGCCCTCAATAAACTAATGGTCTTTTGCTACTGTCTGTAAGTACTATTTCTGTCATTAAGTCTCTATATATAGCTCGGCTCTTTCATTTCATGTATTTATAATTAATTATCCTCAATATATTATGCAGATTGAAGATCGTCGAGTGCAAAAAACAAGAAATTTATGATATTGGGTTCATTAACACAAATATCATAGATGAATTTCTGGTTGAAAAGGACGTCAAAGAGGCCGAGGACAACGTGCTACAATCGTTGATCAAAAATCAAAACAAAGATACCATACTCTTTCCTTACAACGGCAAGTGAGTGTTACTGTCGTGTGCATATTCGGTTTCCCTTATTACTCGAGCGAGGTTATAGTAATGTAATTGATGAGTTATGCATGCATGCGCAGGTACCACTATATTCTTTTGGAGATTAAGCTTGAGCGTGGACTAGTAACCGTCTTAGACTCGAGATGGAAAGATCCCAAAACATATGCGGACATCACTGAAATGCTCAGCAAGTAAGTTCAATCGATCATTATCGCACCATATCGGCAACTTTTTGTTCATTTCCTGATATCTCAAGTAATAATAATTATTTTCTTTATCTTGCAGGGTTTGGAAACAGTTCACCGCACAAGCTCCGGGACTGCCGAAGGAGCTGCTATATACATACCCGAAAGTAAGTACTACTGGCTAGCTAGTTGCGCGCATCTCCCGTTGATTCTGTAGCTATACTTTCATCAATGCCATTTATAATGCTTCATTATCAGTTTGATTGACCTCTATTTCTCGTAAAGTGCTTGTGGCAGGAAGAAGGGAATGATTTCTGTGGATACTACGTGGGCGAGTACATCCACAACGCGACTTTGAAAAACAAGCGGGGCTACTCTCAAAGACAATATGAAGTGCGTAAGCAATAGTATTCACAGTTTCATTTTATTACACCATCATTTATATTGAGTTTCATTCATATATATGTATTAATTAACCCCCTTCTTCAAATTAGACGTGGCAGATGCAGAATGAACTCCTAGAACCAGATCGCATGAAAACAATTCAAGAGGAATTGGCGGGATTCTTTCTTGACCACGTCATCAATAAAGCCGGAGGATACCATGTGGAAATTGATTTCAATTGCTAGGGGATTGTAATTAAGAGATCTTATACATATTGTACATGTATGTAGCCAGTAGCGTCAGATACATGATATACAAAAACTTGTCGTTCGACCAATCTCTTGGAGAAGGAGAGGTCGATCGATCACTTCTCTCGGTATGCATGACAAACTTCTGTACTCAATGGTTCTCTCGATCACTTATGTATATATAGTACATAGCGTCGACCAAGCACGTACATAAGAGAGGACATTTCTCTCTATTAATTAGCTAGCTAACACAATATATGAAACACCTAAATTAACCCCCCAAAACCCCCAAACCCCCCCTCCTTTCAAAAAAACCCAGCCACTGGAAGGCTGACGCGTGGATGCCTTTTGGTCCCGGTTGGTACCACCAACCGGGACCAAAGGCCCCCTGACTGGCCTCGACGCACAGGGCCACATGAAGGCACATTGGTCCCGGTTCGTGTTTGAACTGGGACTAATGGGTGGAGGTATTAGTAACGACCCATTAGTCCCAGTTCATGAACCGGGACTAAAGGCCCTTACGAACCGGGACTATTAGGTGTTTTTCTACTAGTGATCATGTAGGATTACCAAACTACATGAATTTGGATGAATGGGTATTTGACAGCAGGAGAAAAAATAAAGGGTTTGAGTGTATGAAAATTTACCTACAAAATGTAGTACAATCAATCTTATACAAATATTCCTAAGAATTCCAATCCAACGAGTCAAGACGACCATCGTAAGAAAAATTTCTAAGGATTTAAATCATATGGGATCCTATGGCTTTTTTCTACTATTGTGAAAAGAGATAAATTCCACGGCACGTCAATATGTATGTATGTTATTAACTAGTACTTGTCTATCATACTTCAAAAAATTGCAAGGTTCCTTCATTCTATCATAAGAGAATGGCGGAACCTCACGCAAGTTTTTCTTCTCTCCTACCTTTTTGATCCCCCCTCCCCCCATCTCGGGTTTTTAATCACCATTTTTTGATTAAAACTATCCATGGACCACGGCATGCTTGATCAGTGCTTCAACTAGTATCAGCGAGTACTAAACCAACACCCGGGACCCGACCCCAACATAGATTCTCATTCTACCAACCGGTCTATCTGTCCAACAGTCTACCAATTAACTACAATCTCAAGTGAGGGATTAGATTAAGCAAGAGCATTGACTGAATTGGTAGGAGACCAAACCCAGCAGCAAACGGTTTTGGTTTCATCCACTAATTCTTTGACCGTACGGGTATCGTACTACTGTTGCCAAGACCCCCTCCTCTTGTCGGAGTATTGGGCCACGGGTAGGCAAACCTGAGTCACCGAACCTTTCAAGACTTTGGGCCAGCTTCGACCCATGAGACTCCAGAATGGAGCACCGCCTTCTGCTGGCCGGCTGTCCAGAACTGCCGGCTGCCCGAAGACGGCGTAGCACTAGCAGACGGCGCCAAGATAGGACGCCTCCTAGCAGACGTCCTCCGGAGAGGCCAGCCTCTGGCAGGCGGCCACCAGGCACCCTCAGAGTCTGTGCCCCCCATCAAGAAGACAAGACCAGGAAAGGCTATAGTGTAGCCCCGTACCCCCGGATCCTGGGCCTGGCGTGGCTATAGTGCCCCGTACAGGCGGAGATCCCCGCACGACGTGGCACTGTTGCCATTCACCCTTTACGCCACTACTGGTCGGCGGAGCATTGTTCCCACGACGGCCTGTCGGGTACGTCCAACAGGCGGCGGGCCCTATGGGGCAGAGAGAGCCCGGAAGGCGGCCGACGCTGGACTAGCCGGAACTACGGGAGGCCGGCCCCCAGCAGACGGCCAGGCCCTCCCCCGAAGGCAGCATGACACCAATCAGACGGGGTGCAGCGTGGCTACAGTGATCTCCTACTAGGCGGCGGGACTATAGCCACGCTCCCCTGACCAAGCCTGCGTCATTAGCGCCATGGCTACAATGATCAACCACCAACCAGACCCGCCAGCGGCGGGCGCGGCCTGTCGGCTTCGTACCAGACCAGTCGGAGGGCCTGCCAGGCGGCGGGACCCAGCTGCCGACGGAGAAGCTGGCGACTAGAGATGCTGATAGCCGGGCCCAGAGCCCGGCCAAGTTACCATTGTACCCCTGGGGGGTAGGCCTATATAAACCCCCCAGGGCACCCATGCAAAGGGTTCCAAACCTGATAGACCTAGACTCATACCAAGAGGAAGAAGAGAGCAAGCCCTGCCTCCTTCAACCTCTAGCACACAACTCGAGGAGCACCTAGTATTCACTAGTGCCTTAGTGAACATGCGGAGACCCCGCAGAGCAGGAGTAGGGGTATTATCTCCAAGGAGAGCCCCCAACCTGGGTAAAGTACGCCGGTGTTCGTGTCTACGCCTCATCCCGCTTCCGGGCACCGGCGACGTTCTACTCGCTCCCACCATGATAAGCCATCCCTTGGTATATGTCGCACCCAACCCCGACACCTCTCATAGTCTCGTTCTCAGAACCTCACGAGTGCTAATTCACTTGCTACAGGAGTAGATGGTGCTCCATCCTTATCACTAGATTCTCAAACATCTCATCCTTATCACTACCTACCTGTCCACCCCTACCTTCTTTTATTTCACTATTTGTTGATAGGGCAATCAATTTCAAAATGCATAAAGCTAAGCCACATTTTTACCGTCCATTGACCACAACATGCATATGCTTGAACCAATAATAGTAGTATATTAGACACGGAAAAGCCACTTCCTTTCCCCCTCCACGCTGATGCTTGTGGGCGGTGACGTGCAAAGCCCGGTTGGCGTCGACGTCGGTGGGTTTTCTCCTCCCTTCTGCAAGGTGGTGGCTGGTTGGCGCGAGACGACGCCACCAGGTGCGTGGAGCGCGACGGGTGCTTGTGGCGGTGGCGTGCCTTTGTCAGCAACACGTCGACTGTGTGGCAGGCGAGATCCGACGTGGCGTGTGGTACTTG
>NC_057807.1:5690460-5810811 GCF_018294505.1 Triticum aestivum
GTTGGTGTGATCTCGGCAGCAGGCTGTGTCCAGAGGAGAATCACAGATTTGTCTGAGTAAGTACAAAAGAAAAATGGAGGAATGTAGTAGTAGTAAATAATTAATTAATGGCGTTGAACAGAAAAGGAAATTTCTGGACAAAGGAATGGAAGATCTACACTGCACTAGAGCATTTCCCTCTCTCCTTTTGTATCATTGTGAAGGAGTGTCACACTTAATTGGCACCCTCGTTCACGTGAGAATTGGGCACATGGGAGGGACAAAGGAGGATCCTCTACACTACACTACACCCTTCCTCCATGTTATGCATGTATCCGAGGGTCTAGCGCTGACACTTGGCACCCTCTCATTGGTGCTACTCCACATGTTTAGGGCCTATTTGATTCGCAGTATTCACCAAATGCATGAATAGAATAAACACATGAGCAAAGTGTCATGACCTCTTATACATGAATTTGAATAGAAGAGTGTTTGATAGCACAAGAAAAATAGATGATTTTTTTTAGAAATGGAGGAGGACCCCCGGCCTCCGCATCTCGACGATGCATGCAACCACTTTATTAATTATTCCCATAAGACCTTAAAGTCGTACAACAGTAAGTCTAAACCACCGTCTAGGAAACATCTGCCGCTACTCCTATTCAGTTGATGTAGGGATGCTGATAGTCTGGGCCTAATACCAAACAGATCTCGCAACCAAACCTAACATCTAAGACCTGAGGTCCCAACCAAGATGCCTGCTGGGTATGTGGCACTGATACGTCTCCAATGTATCTATAATTTATGAAGCATTCATGCTATTTTATTATCTATTTTGAATGATTACGGGCTTTATTATACACTTTTATATTACTTTTGGGACTAACCTACTAACCGGAGGCCCAACCCATATTGCTGTTTTATTGCCTGTTTCAGTATTTCAAAGAAAAGGAATATCAAACGGAGTCCAAACGGAATGAAACCTTCGGGAGCGTGATTTTTGGGAAGAATATGATCCAGAAGACTTGGAGTTCACGTCAGAAGAGCCTCGAGGAGGCCAGGAGATAGGAGGGCGCGCCCCCCTACTGGGCGCGCCCCTGTCTCCTGGGCCCCTCGAGCATCTCCCGACCGACTTCTTTCGCCTATATAATCCCATATACCCAAAACACATTGACGGAGAAGATAGATCGGGAGTTCCGCCACCGAAAGCCTCTGTAGCCACCAAAAGTCAATCAGGACCCTGTTCCGGCACCCTGCCAGAGGGGGGATCCATCACCGGTGGCCATCTTCATCATCTCGGCGCTCTCCATGACGAGGAGGGAGTAGTTCACCCTCGGGGCTAAGGGTATGTACCAGTAGCTATGTGTTTGATCTCTCTCTCTCTCTCGTGTTCCCTTTATGGCATGATCTTGATGTATCCCGAGCTTTGCTATTATAGTTGGATCTTATGATGTTTCTCCCCCTCTACTCTCTTGTGATGAATTGAGTTTTCCCTTTGAAGTTGTCTTATCGGATTGAGTCTTTAATGATTTGAGAACACTTGATGTATGTCTTGTCGTGTTTATTTGTGGTGACAATGGGATATTCACGTGATCCACTTGATGTATGTTTTGGTGATCAACTTGCGGGTTCCGCCCATGAACCTATGCATAGGGGTTGGCACACATTTTCGTCTTGACTCTCTGGTAGAAACTTTGGGGCACTCTTTGAAGTACTTTGTGTTGGTTGAATAGATGAATATGAGATTGTGTGATGCATATCGTATAATCATGCCCACAGATACTTGAGGTGACAATGGAGTATCTAGGTGACATTAGGTTTTGGTTGATTTGTGTCTTAAGGTGTTATTCTAGTATGAACTCTATGATAGATTGAACGGAAAGAATACCTTCATGTTATTTTACTACGAACTCTTGAATAGATCAAGCAGAAAGGATAACTTTGAGGTGGTTTCGTACCCTACCGTAATCTCGTCATTTTTTCTCCGCTATTAGTTGCTTTGGAGTGACTCTTTGTTGCATCTTGAGGGATTGTTATATGATCTATCTATGTTATTATTGTTGAGAGAACTTGCACTAGTGAAAGTATGAACCTTAGGCCTTGTTTCCTACCATTGCAATACCGTTTACGCTCACTTTTACCACTTGTTACCTTGCTGTTTTTATAATTTCAGATTACAAATACTTATATCTACCATCCATATTACACTTGTATCACCATCTCTTCGCTGAACTAGTGCACCTATACAATTTACCGTTGTATTGGGTGTGTTGGGGACACAAGAGACTTTTTGTTATTTGGTTGCAGGGTTGTTTGAGAGAGACCATCTTCTTCCTACGCCTCCTACGGATTGATAAACCTTAGGTCATCCACTTGAGGGAAATTTGCTACTGTCCTACAAACCTCTGCACTTGGAGGCTCAACAACGTCTACAAGACGAAGGTTGTGTAGTAGACATCAAGCTCTTTTCTAGCGCCGTTGCTGGGGAGGTGAGTGCTTGAAGGTATATCTTTAGATCTTGCAATCGAATCTTTTTGTTTCTTGTTTTATCACTAGTTTAGTTTATAAAATAAAACTACAAAAAAATGGAATTGAGTTTGTCTCATACGCTTCATCTTTTTAATATCTTTTGTGAGAATGATGGTAAGGAAAATTGTGCTCAAGTGCTAGAAGAAGAAATCTATAAAATGTTTGGCACTAAACATTTGAATGATGAGCATGATTGCAATGTTGTTAGTATGAATTCTTTGAATACCCATTATGCTAATGATATGCAAAGCCACAAGCTTGGGGAAGCTATGTTTGATGAAGATGATATGTTTAGTCCCCAAAGTTTTGATGAGAAAATATATTACGATGATAGCATGCCTCCTATTTATGATGATTATATTGATGAAAGTGGGTTTGGAAGAGTGTCAACTTTAGGAAGTGATGATCCCACTATTTTGGAGGATGTTGAATCTTATTGTGATATTTATGAAAGTGGATTTGGAGAGGTCATGACTTTATTTAGTGATGAATCCACTACTTTGGAAGAGGTTCCAATTGATTATGAGAATAAAGTTGCTATATATGATTATTATTGTGATGACATGTATGCTATAAAGAATAATGATAACCATGAAACTTGTCATCATGATTTTAGTTTTCAATTGGATTATGCCTCACATGATAGTTATTTTGTTGAGTTTGCTCTCACTATTATTCATGAGAAGAAATTTGCTTATGTGGAGAGTAGTAAAATTTATATGCTTGTAGATCATGAAAAGAATGCTTTATGTGCTGGTTATATTGTTGAATTCATTCATGATGCTACTGAAAATTATTATGAGGAAGGAACATATGCTTGTAGGAATTGCAATAATATCAAGTTTCCTCTCTATGTGTTGAAAATCTTGAAGATTTGCTTGTTTTGCCTTCCTATGCTAGTTGATTATTGTTCCCATAAGTTGTTTGCTCACAAAATCCCTATGCATAGAAAGTGGGTTATACTTAAATGTGCTAGTCATATTATTCATGATGCTCTCTTTATGTTTCAATTCTTATCTTTTATGTGAGCATCATTGTCATCATCATGCCTAGCTAGAAAGGCATTAAAGAAAAGCGCTTGGTGGGAGACAACCCAATATTTACCATTACTTTTTTTGTGTGTCCACATGATTATTCTACTGTAGTAATCATGTTTTATAGCTTTTGTTTCAATAAAGTGCCAAGTAGGACCTTTGGAAAGACTTTGGTGAAGTCTTTATGATCATGCTGTAAAAAATAGAAACTTTAGCGCTCACGAGATTAGCTTCCATTCTTTACTGGAGAGTGATTTTAGGTTGATTCTTTTTGCAGATGATTAATAGACAAATTCCTCAGGTCCACCAATTTATTTCAGAATTTTTGGAGTCTCATAAGTATACGTTTTATATATATTACTACAGACTTTTCTGTTTTTGACAGATTCTGTTTTCATTGTGTTGCTTGCTTATTTTGATGAATCTATGAGTAGTATAGGAGATTATGAACCATAGAGAAGTTGTAATACAGTAGGTTTTACACCAATATGAATTTATAATGAGTTCACAACAGTACCTTAAATTGGTGGTTTGTTTTCTTTTACTAACGGAGCTTACGAGTTTTGCTTTGAGTTTCGTGTTGCGAAGTTTTCAAGTTTTGGGTAAAGATTTTATGGACTATGGAAGAAGGAGTGGTAAGAGCCTAATCTTGGGGATGCCGAAGGCACCCCAAGGTAATATTCAAGGATAACCAAGAGCCTAAACTTGGGGATGCCCCGGAAGACATCCCCTCTTTTGTCTTCGTTCATCGGTAACTTTACTTGGAGCTATATTTTTATTTACCACATGATATGTGTTTTGCTTGGAGCGTCATTTTCTTTTGTTAGTATTTTTTTGCTGTTATTTAGAATAATGTTTTGCATCTATATTTTCAATAAAAATGTCAAGGATAGCCTTTACCATGCTTATTTTGCTAGTATACATGTTGCTGTTTCAAAAGAGAAAGTTTACCGCTGTTGCAAAAATTTCCTAGAAAAGTCAGAGAGTGATATAATGTTGAATCCTTTTTCATAGTGAGCTCTGATAAATATTTTACAGCATAGTAATTTTCTTATAATTTTTGGAGTTAGGGAAGTATGATGAATTTTGCATTCTTTACAGACTATACTGTTTTGGCAGATTGCTGTTATATTTGCATTGTTTGCATATGCTTGCTTGTTTAATGATTCTATTTGAGGATAGGAGTATTAAATATGCAGAGACAATTAGTATGCAATGTTGAATGATAATGTTAGTAATTTGTTACAGTAGAAAATGATAATGTTTTTGCATTGTTTTATACTAACTTATCTCACGAGTTCTTGTTGAGTTTGGTGTGATGAAGCTTTCGAGATTTAGGAAACCGGGATATAAAAGGAATTAAGGAGACACAAAAGATCAAGCTTGGGGATGCCCAATACACCCCAAGATAATATTTCAAGAAGTATCAAGCATCTAAGCTTGGGGATGCCCCGGTAGGCATCCCACCTTTCTTCTTCAACAATTAACGGTTAGTATCGGTTGAACCTAAGTTTTTTGCTTCTTCACATGAGTTGTGCTATCCTTGCAATGTCATTTTGTTTTGCTTTTCTTGCTGCTTGAATAAAATACCAAGATCTGAAATTATTAAATGAGAGAGAATCTTCATATAGCTACATAATTATTTAACTACTCATTGATGTTCACTTATATCTTGTTGGAGTAGTTTGTCATTTACTCGTGTGCTTCACTTATATCCTATGAGTAAATGGTTGAATGAGTTGAATGTCATAAATCTGAAATTATATATGCTTCATATGCTTATGCCATGGGGAGTAATGACTTCACATCTAAGAAGTAGAGGTTGTAAATTTATTGAAGGTTAGCAAGCATTGTGCTGGTCATTTGAACAATTCATGAAAGAATATTGAAGGAATAGAGATTTCACATATAAATATATTATCATGGACATCTTTTATAATTGTGAGCACTCATTAAGTCTGACATGCTAAAGATTTGATGTTGGACAAGCAAGACAACGTAATGGGTTATGTTTTGTCACATCTCAGTTAAAGTATATTGTCATGGATCATTCAAACATGTTGAGCTTGACTTTCCCCCTCATGCTAGCCAAAAATTCCTAGCACCAAGTAGAGATACTACTTGTGCTTCCAAATATCCTTAAACCCAGTTTTGCCATGACAGTCCACCATATCTACCTATGGATTGAGTAAGAACCTTCAAGTAAGTTGTCATCGGTGCAAGCAATAAAAAATTGCTCTATAAATATGCATGACTTATTAGTGCGGAGAAAATAAGCTTTGTACGATCTTGTTATGGAAGCAATAAAAGCGACGGACTGCATAATAAAGGTCCATATACAAGGGGCAATATAAAGTGACGTTCTTTCGCATTAAGATTTTGTGTATCCAACCCTAAAAGCGTATGACAACCTCTGCTTCCCTCTGTGAAGGGCCTATCTTTTACTTTATGTCTTTTACTTTATGCAAGAGTCAAGGTGATCTTCACCTTTCCCTTTTTCATTTTATCCTTTGGCAAGCACTTTGTGTTGGGGTGAACCTGATATATATATCCAATTGAATGTAAGTTAGCATGAACTATTTTTGTTGACATCACCCAAAGGTGAATACGTTTGGAGGCAACACTATAAGCCCCTACCTTTCTCAGTGTCCGATTAAAACTCCATAACCATAAGTATTGCGTGAGTGTTAGCAATTGTGGAAGACTATATGATAGTTGAGTATGTTGAGTTTGCTAAATCAAAGCTCTGACATAGACCCTTCCTAGAAATAAGATGAATTGCAATTGTTTGATCACTAATAATGAAGTTTTCTAGTTTTCAAGAAAGTTTATGGTCTATGCTTTAACATGTGAATAGTTTGTTACTTGATCGTGAGAAGTTTTATGAGATGAACTACTGTCATGACATATAATCATGCGAGAAAAGGTGATCGAAATTATCATTGATCAAACTTATGCACCTGCTAGCATTCACACTTCATAAATTCTTTCTTTATCATTTACCTACTCGAGGATGTGTAGGAATTAAGCTTGGGGATGCTGATACGTCTCCAACGTATCTATAATTTATGAAGCATTCATGCTATTTTATTATCTGTTTTGAATGATTACGGGATTTATTATACACTTTTATATTACTTTTGGGACTAACCTACTAACCGGAGGCCCAGCCCATATTGCTGTTTTATTGCCTGTTTCAGTATTTCGAAGAAAGTGAATATCAAACGGAGTCCAAACGGAATGAAACCTTTGGGAGCATGATTTTTGGGAAGAATATGATCCGGGAGACTTGGAGTTCACGTCAGAAGAGTGTCGAGGAGGCCAGGAGATAGGAGGCCCCCCCTACTGGGCGCGCCCCCTGTCTCCTGGGCCCATCGAGCACCCCCCCGACCGACTTCTTTCACCTATATAATCCCATATACCCTAAAAACATCGACGGAGAAGATAGATCGGGAGTTCCGCTGCCGCAAGCCTCTATAGGCACAAAAAGTCAATGAGGACCCTGTTCCGGCACCCTGCCGGAGGGGGGATACATCACCGGTGGCCATCTTCATCATCCCGGCGCTCTCCATGATGAGGAGGGAGTAGTTCACCCTCGGGGATGAGGGTATGTAGTAGTAGCTATGTGTTTGATATCTCTCTCTCTCTCTCTCTCTCTCTCTCTCTCTCTCTCTCTTGTTCTCTCTCGTGTTCCCTCTATGGCACGATCTTGATGTATCCCGTGCTTTGCTATTATAGTTGAATCTTGTGATGTTTTCCCCCTCTACTCTCTTGTGATGAATTGAGTTTTCCCTTTGAAGTTGTCTTATCAGATTGAGTCTTTAATGATTTGAGAACACTTGATGTATGTCTTGCCGTGTTTATCTGTGGTGACAATGGGATATTCACGTGACCCACTTGATGTATGTTTTGGTGATCAACTTGCGGGTTCTGCCCATGAACCTATGCATAGGGGTTGGCACACGTTTCCGTCTTGACTCTCCGGTAGAAACTTTGGGGCACTCTTTGAAGTACTTTGTGTTGGTTGAATAGATGAATCTGAGATTGTGTGATGCATATCGTATAATCATGCCCACGGATACTTGAGGTGACAATGGAGTATCTAGGTGACATTAGGGTTTTGGTTGATTTATGTCTTAAGGTGCTATTCTAGTATGAACTCTATGATAGATTGAACGAAAAGAATAGCTTCATGCTATTTTACTACGGACTCTTGAATAGATCGAGCAGAAAGGATAACTTTGAGGTGGTTTCGTACCCTACCATAATCTCTTCATTTGTTCTCTGCTATTAGTTGCTTTGGAGTGACTGTTTGTTGCATGTTGAGGGATTGTTATATGATCTATCTATGTTATATTGTTGAGAGAACTTGCACTAGTGAAAGTATGAACCTTAGGCCTTGTTTCCTACCATTGCAATACTGTTTACGCTCACTTTTACCACTTGTTACCTTTGTGTTTTTATAATTTTAGATTACAAATACTTATATCTACCATCCATATTGCACTTGTCTCACCATCTACCATTGTATTGGGTGTGTTGGGGACACAAGAGACTTTTTGCTATTTGGTTGCAGGGTTGTTTGAGAGAGACCATCTTCATCCTATGCCTCCTAAGGATTGATAAACCTTAGGTCATCCACTTGAGGGAAATTTGCTACTGTCCTACAAACCTCTGCACTTGGAGGCCCAACAACGTCTACTAGAAGAAGGTTGTGTAATAGACATCAGGCACCCACCAGTCCGGCACACTCCTCAACCAGGACGCCTGCCGGGTATGAGGCCGCTGCAGCCACCTGCCACCAATCCATCTTCAGAGTTGTACTGTTGCATCTACCATGCCAGGTCTCTCTGCCATCCTTGCCACCACGACATCAAACATCGTCGTCCTCCTGCGCGAGTCCATCCACACGCGCCCGTCGCTGAAACTCCGCAGCGCCATGCTACTGGGATCCGTCATTGGCCTTGCGGTAGATGATACACCGCTCCTCCTCGTCCCCTCACTACTAGGGAAAACCTTATACACAGAACTTTAGGAGTAGCGTGTGTCAAAAAAGCACGCTGGTGCTAAGTAGCAGTAGCGCGCTGGTGTAAACCGCGCTACAGATACAGTTGTAGCAGTAGCGCGCCTGAAGGTAAACACGCTGCTACTAAAATTCCCACGACTTAGCCGATAGGCTACACATACTAGTAGCGATCTACTGCAAACCGCGCTACCGCTACTTGCTTTGTAGCAGCGCGTTTACGCTGAAAGGCGCTACTGCTAAAGGAAATAAAATTAAATGGAAAGCAAGTAGAAAAGTAAATGAAAATGAAAGAAATAGAAAAACGTGAAAGGAAAAAAAATGTAAAGAAAAATAAATGAAAAAGAGAAAAAAGACAAAGGAATAGCAGTAGCGTGTATCGGGGAATGCGCTGTAGCTAAGCACTTCCTGGAACGCGCTACTGCTACTTCTGACTTAACCGTGCGGTTTCGTTCTTCCCCACGGGCACTCCCCCCAAATCCAACTCCTCCGTTGTCGCTGCCGCCATCGCCTGTCGGCCGCCGCGTGCTCTCCCGTCGCTCTCCGCCGCATGCTCGAGCCCCGACCTCGACCTCGACGCCGCCCCCGACCCCGACCTCGACGCCGCCCTCTGCCGCGCGCCCGAGCCCCGACTCCGACCTCGACGCCGCCTGCCCCTCCCTCGCTGCAGGCACCCGAGGTGAGCACGCCTGCTCCTCCCCCTCCCCTACCTCTGCCTAGGGTTCTTCAAATTTTAGTTGCATCAAATTAGTTAGGGTTCATCTATGGGTTTATTTTGTTTGTCATCTTGATTTGTTACGTCTAGTCTAGTCTAGTCCCACTCCCCGAGCTGAATTCAGCAACTGAGTGGCAGTGTCAATTCCTCTACTTGAACCATGTGTTAGGACTTAGGAGGAGTATCTGCACTGAGGGTGGATATGACGGTGCCAATTCCTCTACTTGGACATGTGTGTGTGTGTGTGTGTGTGTGTGTGTGAGTGCTCTGTTCCAACATGCTATAGAAGCAACTTTGCTCAACAAAATGCAAAGCATGGCTTGTGTAACATGCCATGTAATCTCAACATGTTTCTCTGCACTTTCTTTCTTTGTCAACACAAAGCATGTAAGCATGTAAGCTGCCAACTTTATTAGTGCAGACTTGTACAGAACCTACCTAATTAACTGTAGTTGCATTTGCACAACTCCTGAAAACTACTTCATCAGGCACAACTCTAGGGAAAAGAACTACCTAGTAAAATTTGACCACTTATTTCACTTTTAAGTTGGATAATTGGAATATCCGCTACCACTTTCCACCCCTAGGTTCAACAAATTAGATGGTAATTAGGGCAGTAGTTCCTAGGTACTAATTAGTTATTAAGAACTAGGTACTAGTTTATTTTTATTTATAGTAAGTTTATTTTTAGTAAGAACTAGTCAAATTAGATGTCACATTTGTTGTTATTTTTTTAGTTAAAGCAATTTTTCCCGCATCAACATCGACGATGCCTATCCCGCATCCTCGTCGTTGACTTGGTGGAGGACACCTGCTTGACCAGATGGGCCATGTTCGGGACTGGGCTCCGCCGGGTTGGTACTGGGAGGCGCTACCTACCGGGGGGCGCAGCTTGGTGAGGAGTCAGCCCGTCGTTGACCCGAACCTTCTTTGGTGGCGGTCGCGTGGGCCAGTGACGGTCGAGAGGCTTGAGGACCCTGTAGAGGTGGTACGTCACTGTGTCAGCGAGGAGGACGCGCACGTCCGTTGCTACTTGTTTGCGCTGGAGCACATGTTCTCCCATACCTGGCAGGTTCTTCAGGGATCTCACTGGAGCTATGATCCTGTGATGGTTCCCTCTCTTTGGGTGTCCACCGCTCATGCTGATACCCGTCGTTTGCTAGGGTTTTAGTTGTATTAGTGATGTTATATGTATGATACTATCCGGGATGTATTAGTTATAATATTCGACGATGTACAGACGCAAGACATGATTTACTTTTGCTTATTGAATGCATGGTAATTTGAATACTTATTTATTTTACGATTTGGTTTTGCTTATTGAATGCTCATGTCAATATGAGTCCTATAAGATATTTTAAAATGTATATCTTGTGTTGCTCAAATAGGATACGTGCTTGCCCAAGTGGCCGGTCATGTTTGCAGGTTACACCTTCGAGTGGCCTATGTTTTGCCGGAGTGTTGATTTATTTCTATTCCGGCAAATTTCAGGCGCTCGATATGTCCTATTTTAGCAAAGGTCATGCTAGATTTTTCCGTGAATTTTGGCATGACTTGTGCCAGAATATGTAGGAAAGATCGAGTGCCCCGGATTTGTGTGTTGAGTATCCTGGTAGTTGTCTTCGATCGATTTTCAATTAATATTTCAACTATGAACGTAGGGAATGTCTGATGACGAAAAGGATTTCGGTATTTGCTGCGAAGACGAGCGCGGCCTGTGCGACATCATCTTCCTAGATGATGATAGACGCTTCAGCATCAAGCTGGATGAGAACTTCGAAGTGGATACAGTAAGTCACAGTGACAAGTCTTTTTTCGTAATTAAGCATGACATCTGCTTCATTTGCTTCAACTTATAATTTAATGTTTTTACTATTCTACTAGCATATCCCCTGCCATGCAAGAGTTTTTGTCTTGGATAAGATAAGTTTCAGTCCTATGAAAACTACTATGGAGGTAAAGAGAGTTTACTTGAAGATCGAACATGGTTGTATTTTCCACGCAAAATTACACAACGAAGATACCTATACCTATTTTGGATGCAAAACTTGGCAAGCAGCACTATGCAAGACTTATGCATTTGAGCTTGATATGGTTATCACCTTTGATATTCGTCCGGAAGATGATATTGAAGGTAATATCGACATCTGGGTCGATGTGCAGACGCCTCCAGTTCTACCATTATGTGAGTTTCTCAACCATATTTATGTCTTTCATATTGTTTATTCAAAAATAGTTGACAACTAATTTCTATTGACAGCTTATTTCCAATCAAGCAAACATGTCCAGCGCTTGGTAGACAGGACCTATTACAGTCCCGGGGCTGAACTAAACTGCGAGAAGATAATTCATTATGTTTCATGGCTTGAGGATTTTCATACTGTCAAGACAAATTATTTTTCTGGACTTAAAAATCTTAGTACTCAAAACGTGCGACCAATAGTGTTCGTATTGAACTACGGTCACATCTATTTAGGAAAGATGGTAAGATTTTTACTATTTGTACCCAGTGCATCTTTTGCATACATTATTTTTAAGCTAAACTTCATTGCTAAGTATGTTACCATACGATGTTCTTCAACAGGGACTCCCGCTGAATGTTGTGCCTCATTGGATCGAGACTAAAGGTCACATGAGAATTCTTAGCTTACGGCCAAGATATCCTACAATGCACTTTAGTGCATTCAGGATTTCTAATAGCGAGGAATGCTTAATAGTGAAAGATTGGAGAAAAATTGTGAACGATCGCAGAGAAGTACTAGGGGGCAGGAATCAGAAGCGCATCCCACGATTAGGAGACATGTTCATCTGCATGCTCCAACTTGATGAAGCAGGAGTGCTACACATGTTTTATGTTATTTTACTTGAGAGAGAGAGCAGCAGGAGTGATTAGCTAGCTAGGAATGAGTTTGAAGATGATGATGTGCTACACTATGACTATGATGATTAAATAGCTAGTGTTGGTGGTAATGACTATGATAATTATTATTAGCTAGTGTTGGTGGTGATTAGATAGCTAACGCAACTAGTGTTGGTGGTGATTAGCTAGCTAGAATGAGTTTGAAGATGATGATGTGCTACACTATGATTATGATGATTAAATAACTACCGTTGATGTTATGACTATGATGATGATTAAATAGCTTGTGCTGGCGAATTAGATTCAAGTGGAGGCAACATGTGGTGCACATCGAAAGTACTACTAGTCCAAACTAGATCAAGTTTGGATTAGTAGTATACTTTTGACATGCACCACATATTACCTCCACTTGAACCTAATCCACCTTCATTTGACACACTGTTATGGACATAATGATATAAACCTCATAACTGGTATTGTACCAATATTTGTATAATGGTGTATAAATACACTCAAAATAAAAAAAGTAAAAAAAGAATACTAGTAGCGATGGATAGTAAACACGCTGCCACTAGCTAGATTAGTAGTAGCGCCGGTGGGAACACACGTTGCGGATATTTTTCCTAACACGCGCTACTGCTAAGTAATAGCTGTAGCGCCTTATTAGTAGCGCGGTATCCTGCGCTACTAGTGGGCATAAAACCCGCGCTACTACTAGGGTTTTCCCTAGTAGTGCCTCCAGCCAGCCCCTGCTCCAAAACGACGCCCTCAGGAGGGAGCACGCCATCGAAGGCGCTGTTATCATCCGATCCGGTAGACCAAGATCTAGGGTTTCCCCCAGAACATCCCGATCATGTTGACACAATTTGCAATGACGATGCCTCAATAGGGGCGTCGGAGATGCCATCATCGTCCGCCATGATCGAAGTCAGCACGATTTTCACCGGAAGTAGCGCCACCACGATCTCACCGCTGACTGGATCCGAGCACACCCTCGCCATGTAGACACATGGTGTCATCGGAAAGCCGATTGAGGACCTCTGGCCGCCTCACCCCAGCCCCATCACGTGGCACCGGCCGGCCATAGCTGAACCACGATGGATCTGGCCGGGACGCCAGATCCGCAACAACCGCCGCCACCCAACACCCGGCCAGGCAAGCCAACGACTCAACCCACCAGCCATGGGGGAAACGGCTGCCGTTGCATGCCAGGGTCTACGCCCTGACCGCGCCGACTGAAGACGAAGGCGCCAACACGAGATCGATCTAGACGACCTGAATCCTTCGCGCGCGACCCCGGTCGGCCACGCAGAACCTCGTCACCGTGCTGACGAGAGGTTCACTGCCGGATCCACCATGCCGGCTTCCGCCGCCACGCCGCAAGCGGGCCACGCCGTCCAGGGCAACGCGCCGCCGCGAGGAGAAGAGTGCCCTTCGCTACCGTCCTCCAAGGCTGGCTTCGCCCGTCGGCCTCCTTCGTCAGCGGCTAGGCCGCGGGCTGCAGATGTGAGGGACGGGGCAGCGGCGGCAAGGGTTCGCTCGTGCCGCCCCCCCCCCCCCCGGAGAGCGACGCGAGCGTCAGATGCGTTTTTCTACCATAGGGGTTTTGAGTGGATGGAAATTTTCCTCCAAAACTTACCACTCTTCGATCCATGTTACTTGTCGCCCAAAAGGATGTATCTAGCACTAAGTATGTCTATTATAAACTAAGTACGTCTAGAATAAACTAAGTACGTCTAGAATATCCGTTTGAGCGACACAAAATATGGATCAAAGGGAGTACAAATTAATCCAATGGAATAATTCCCAAGGATTCCAATCAAACGAATCAAATGACCACCATTAGAAAAATTCCTCCAAAAATCATAGTATGAAATTTCTATGAACCAAAGGAGCCCTTAACTTTGATACTCACCCACTTGTCCTGGCTTTTGTCTACATATGTGAATGCCTTGATACATAAATTCAGCAGCACATCAATATGTTCTACTACCCCCGTTTCAAAATACAAGACGTTTTGGTAGGCCATTTTAGCCTACCAAAACTTCTTATCTTTTAGAACAGAGGTAATATGTATTAATGTATTGTATGTTAACTAGGTACTTATTCAAGCAAAAAAACGCCAAGCCCTTGTTCACCGTCAATGGACCACACCAAGCTTCATGCTTCAACTAGTGTTAGTGTTAGGATTAGTAGTAGTAAACTAACACATAGATTCTACCTACCAATCTAGCTGATCAAAAATCTAATTAACAACAGTCTCAGTGAGGGATTGGATTGAGCAAAAGCTTTGACCAAATTAATTATGTGACCAAGCCCAGCAAATGGTCTCATCAACTCAACTGTCTCTTGGACTGATGTACGGACATCGTACTACTTTGCTTGGTTCAAGGGTAGGTGGTGCTCCATCCTATCTCCGAATCTCACACCAATATCATTCATTCATTTTCAATCACCTACTACCTACCTAGACCTAATCCTCCTTTCTCAAATTGTTGCCCCCCCCCCCCCCTCTCTCTCTGGTTATTTTCTCTCCAAGTTGCATTCTATCATTTCCCGCAAACAGGTAAAAAAGATGAGTATATATTATCAATTGTGCACCAATCCAAAAGAAGAGAGCTATCATCTCCGCAAAGCATTTTGCTATTCCAAGTTGGGCTCCATCTTATCTTTTCCCATTTTTTGTTTCCTTCAGTTTGCAATAAGTTAACGATCATGCTAAAAATGGCCACAAGACAACGAACACTTTCGTGTATATTTTAACTCCACTTTCGTGCATTAACCGCACTGTTGAATTTGACGACCAAGTAGGTGCGGTGCTTCAACAATGTTGCTTCCAGTTTCATGTTAGGTGGAGCATGCACCCTGTCAAAAAAAGGAGAAAAGGAAATGAGCATAACGCATGAATGAATGAATGAATTCATTGAGTCTCCATGTACTGCATAGTACGATAACATTAGGTAGAAAGCAAATCATACTGAATCCTGCCAGAATTGATTGGATAATTTGATCTCCCGGCGTGCAAAATCTTTGACGATGATCAAGTTGGTTGATTTTAAATTTGTCTGAAAACTAACAACATCAGAATGAGAATGCACGGACAGTATGTTGTGAGGTTCCTGTATCTGTCAAAATGAGACGTGAGATGACTGATGAGCACAGATCGGTTCAAACGTCACTGTACGTACCTGACTAACATTAACATCAGAAGGGAGGGTGTTGAGGTTTGACAGCCTCTTAATCACAATTTCTTGCTTTAATTAGGGCACTGCTTGACAAATGGAATGTTGTACTACATGCATGCCTGTCCGAGTCTTTAAAAACATTCTATTGCTGCACTGGCCTTGTGGTACGACTTGCTCATCAACTAGTTGTACGGATGAAAACATGATTAATGGTGTGCTAATTAAGAGGGACCGAATCAATTGGAACAAGCAGGCACTGCTCATTTGGAGCTTGATCCACCTCTCTTAAATAAAGAACAATAATTAACGATGATAACTCTCTTCTTTGTCTTAATACAAATTGGCGCGCACGCCTTTTGCGTGTTCTGAAAGGAAAGAAGACGCATAGAACAGAAAAAAAAAGAGAGCTATTCTCTCTTCATTTTCCATTCCAGCTGGGTTCCATCTTATCTTCGCTACATCAGTTCATCTTATACTAAAATTAGTGAAATGTCAACAACCCCTTCTTTACTTGTACTCCAAGGTCTAATTGGAGATCTGATCGCCACGTGGCATGCGGTGCGCAATTCAGTGTCAATCTTGCTTTCAGTCTAAGGATTACTGCTTGACAATGGAATGTTGTGGGGCTCCTTTGCATCTTATTGCTGTACTGACCTTGCCAAATTAATTAACAGGGGGAAACAAGCGTTGCTCAGTAGGAGCTTGATCCGCCTAAGGAAATAATTAATCCATTTCTAAATATATCAGCAACCATTTCTGACAAACTAGTAGGATGTCAGCAGGAAGTCCTCCGGCTCCGGCTGGATCTTTTTACCTCTACACATGGAATGAAGCACCGCTAGAGGAAGAGGAAGGTAGTGGTAGGAGTAGTAATTTATGGGAGTGAAACAGAAAAGGAAATTCCTATCTACACAGAGAGAAAAAGGCACATGGGATGAGAGGGAGGAGAAAAGGAAATTTTTGGACAAGGGAATGGATGTCCCTTTCTCTCTCTTTGTGTATCTTTGTGAAAGAGTTGTGTATGGTGGCGCTGACACTTAATTGGCACCCTTGTTCAGATCTGGGCCTATTTGATCGAAAAAGAAAATTTCTATCTACATAGAGTGAGAAGGCACATGGGAGGGACAAAGGAATGGAGGATCCTCTACACTACACTACACTACACTACCGGTGTTAGATTGGTGTTTTGCGGACCGATGGATCATGTCGCACGTAGTCGTTGGATCTGCGTGATCGGAACAGAGTATCGCCGGGGCGTGCGATGTGTCAAGCGAATGAGGAAAAAGAGGGGAAGGGATAAGGTCAGAGCCTCAGAGGCGCCTCCTGTGTGGGGCACACATGGGCGGTGTGTGACGAGCGTGCGGTAGGCGACCCATCGAGACTAAGATCAGTCGGCCGTTTGGAGCTTTTTTGGATTCACTTGACAAAACACACCAACATGAAAAACAGGAATAGAGTGTCATGTTCTTTTATATCATGTAGGATTACAAAACTATAGGAATTTAGATGGAAGAGTGTTTGATAGCACATAAAAATCAAATGATTTCGACCAAATGATTTGAATGTAGATAATTTACCCTCAAATATAGTACTCCATCTGTAAACTAATATAAAATCTTTTAGATCACCACTACTGCCTCTGAATATTAGTTTACAAAATGTATTCTATATACAAATATTCCTAAGAATTCCAATCCAATGAATCTAGACGACCACCGTAAGAAAAAGTTGTAAGAATTTAAATTCTATGGGATTCATGTGGCTTTGTTCTATACTATTTTAAAGTTCTTGATAGATAAACTCAGCGGCACATCAATATGCAAGTATTAGTGCATGCATGTTAATAATTATTTACATCAATATGTGGACGACGACATACTTGATCGGTGCTTCAACTAGCATCAGGGAGTACTAAACTAACACCCGGCCCCAACATAGATTCTCATTCTACCAACCAATCTGTCTATCCAGCGGCCTAATAATTAATTACAATTTCAGTGAGGGATTAGATTAAGCAAGAGCTTTGATTAAATTAGTAGCTGACCGAACCGTTGCCCAGATCCCCTCCTCTCATTCTCAAAGTGAACCTTACGAGTACTAATTCGCTTGCTACAGGAGTAGATGGTGCTCCATCCTTATCACTGGATTCTCAAACATCGCACACCAAGAGGCCAACTTCATTCATTTTCACCCACCCAACCACCTACCTGTCCACCCCTACCTTCTTTTCTTTCACTATTTGTTGACAGGGCAATCAATTTCACAATGCATAAAGCATGCCACTTGTCTTAGGTAATTTTCTATCCAAGCTGCATTTTACCATTTGTTAGCCATTGTGCACGAATCCAAAAGAAGAACTGTGCTCCCTCCAGACGTTTCTCATTCCAACTAGGGGCTCCACCTTATCTTTCCCTACTTTTATCGTTGGAATGAATGAAGATTATAGCAAAACTGGTGAGAAGCCAATGATCCCTTCTTCTATTTTTCCACTCCACTTTCCATCGAGAGTGTAATTAGAGATCGATCCAAAGGTTAAACACGTCCGTCGAATTCCATGACAAAATCGATTCGTCAACCATCTTGCTTCCAATTCCAGTTTAGGTGTCAGATGAAATGTACACGAAGTATCTATCTTTTTGTGCTGTTTGGATGACCGTTAAAATGAGACATGAGATGAGCATAGATTTTTACTAAATTTTACCAGGAGAATTGTCGATCCATTTATTAAAAAGAGGAATCATAAGAACACCCTCAAATCAATATCAATATATCCAACATCAGATATATTTTTGTAATGCATTTGGTCAACATTGTAGTTGTTGGATTTTTTCTTCTATGTATTTGTTGATCAAATTTTGAAATTATTGACTTCTTAACTGAATTTATACACTACCTATTTGGAGATAGAGAGAGTGCAACCATTTAGCCACTTCCTTCCCTCCCCTCTCACGCGCAAGCAACCGGGGGGGGGGGGGGGGGGGGGGCTAGCCGATACTGGTCCAACCTCACATTCCTTCCCACTCCACGCCGCTGCATGTAGGCACTGACGGGAGCCCAGTTGGCCGTGGCGGGCTTCTCATCTCCTCTGCAAGGTGGTGGCAGGTTGGCGTCGGATGACGCTGCCAGGCAACAGCGTTGCATTCGTGTGGAGCGCGGTGATGGACACTTCTGGTGGTGCCATGCGTTTTTTAGCGACACGTCAACTATGTTGTGGGTGAGGTCTGGTGCGTAGTGCGGTACTTGGCGGTGGGGGAGGGGCAGATGGTGGTGGCGGCATGCTCTCAGTGGCAGGCTGCATCCATGGGATGATCGCATATTTGCCTAAGTAACTGAAGAAGAAGAAGAATGAAGAAGGTGTGGGAGGCACCCTTTGTGAGTAGACCGCTAGAGGAAGAAAAATGTAGTAGTAGTAGTAGTAAATAGTTAATTAATGATGACGAAACAAAAGAGGAAATTCCTATTTACATGGAAAGAAAAGACACATGGAAGGCAGGGAGGGAAAAAGGAAATTTTTGAACAAAGGAATGGAGGATCCTGTACACTGCACTAAACCATTTCTCTCTCTTTGTATATCACTGTGAAGGAGTGTCTGGTGGCGGACACTTAATTGGCACCCTCGTTCACGTGAGATTTGGGCCTATTTGATTGGAGAAGGAAATGCCTATCTACATAGTGGAAAGACACATGGGAGGGAAAAAGGAAATTTCTAGACAAAGGAGGATCCTCTACACTACACTACACCCTTCCTCCTTGTCTATGCATGTATCAACACTTGGCACCCTGTAATTGGTACTACTCCATATGTGTAGGGCCTATTTGATTTGCAGGATTCGTAAAACGCACCAGACACATGAATAGAGTGTCATCTCCTCTTATATGTGAATTTGAATAGAAAAAAGCCAAGCCTGGTGCACCGTTCTCGAAACATGCTTTTGCCCCGCTTTATAGATAAAGCATACGCCCATACAACCATGTCCCAACCATAGTCATAAAAAGAAACTGCTGGGGCACAGTACAAACACGCCCAAACGAAAGAAGAATAAACATAAAAGGCCACCAGGGGCAAGCTACGAAGCAGGCGAACGGTCGGAGAGCCGACACGCGGAAGACAGCAGAGCGTCCAGATAGAGCTGAAGCCGATCATGATCTCTCGGCCTAGCGAGCGGATGCCAGTGCTGCAAGAAGGCAAGAAATTTGAAGAACGAGTCAGAAGCACGCCGCGGGAACACCCGCTCAATCACCATCTTATTGCGAGTAGTCCAAAGAGTCCACATCATAGCCGCGAAGATGAGCCAGAATAATCGGCGCTTACGGCCAACCTGAGTGGCCCTTACCTGCAGAAACTCTGGAAGGTCATGGGCCTCCCATTTCGGTCCCAGAGCTTCACGAACAAAGCGCCAAAGTGCCAGTGCTGCTACGCACGAGAACAAAATGTGTGTTCCCGTTTCCGGGATGAGGCAAAGGGGGCAAAGGCCATTGCCCGGACCATGGCGTTTCAACACCTCGGTCCTCGAAGGTAAACGATCTTTGAGAAGCTGCCACACGAAACTCTTGACCTTCAGGGGCATCGGCGCCTTCCACAATGGGGATAACCACTAGAGAACCGGCAGCCAGCATAGCGCCTGATAAGCCGAACTAACGGAGAATTCTCCCGAAGGAGAAAGACTCCAAGAAACAGTGTCAGGATCCTGGGACAGAAGAAGAGGGAGTACTTCCCTCAAGTCTGCTCATTCCTGCACCTCGAATGGTCCGAGTGAGCGGTGGAACGCAATGTTCCGTCCCTCATCCAAAGCAGTCACAGATAGAAGAACAACCAGGTCGTCACAAATCGCAAAGAGCCTCGGAAACCGTATGCGGAGTGGCTCCCCATCAAGCCAGGGGTCCAACCAAAACTGGGTCCCAGACCCATTGCCAACCGAGAACCGCAAACCCAGCATAATCTCATCCTTGATGGCCTGGACAGATTTCCAAAACTAGGACCCAACCGAGTGCGAGCAAGCCAAGAGGGGATGGCCCTGCAAGTACTTGGACTCAATCAGCTGCAGCCACAAACCTCCATCTCCTCACAAGATCCGCCAAACCCAACGAAGCATGAGCGCAACATTCATACGGCAAGACACAGGGATGCCCAACCCACCTCGGTGTTGGGGAATGTAGTAATAATTCAAAAAAATTCCTACATGTCGCCAAGATTAATCTAGGAGATGCTAGCAACGAGAGAGAGGGAGTGCATATTCATACCCTTGAAGATCACTAATTAGAAGCGTTACAAGAACATGGTTGATGGAGTCGTACTCGTGGTGATTCAAATCGCAGAAGATCCGATCCAAGCGCCGAACGGACGACGCCTCCGCATTCAACACACGTACAGCCTGGGGACGTCTCCTCCTTATTGATCCAGCAAGGGGAGAGGAGAAGTTGAGGGAGAACTCCGGCAGCACGATGGCGTGGTGGTAGAGCTCGTGGTTCTCTGGCAGAGCTTCTCTACGCTCAACGGAGGAGGATGAGGAGTTGGAGGGGGAGGGCTGCGCCAGGGGCAAGGTGTCAAGCTCCCATGCGCCTCCCCAATATATATAGGGGTGGAGGGGGCTGGTTTCTTGCCCTCCAAGTCCATTGGGGCGTTGGCAAAGGTGGGAGGAAAGAAATCCCATCCTTTCCCTTCCCCACCGATTGTTATCCCCCCTTTTAGGGATCTTGATCTTATCCCTTCGGGATATGATCTTATTCCTTCTAGGGGGAGGGGGGATCTTGGTGCACCTTGACCAGGGGTATGGGGCCTTACCCCCACTACCCACGTTCATGTGGATCCCCCATGCAGGTGGGCCCCACTCTGGAACCTTCTAGAACCTTCCTGTACAATACCGAAAAATCCCGAACATTTGCCGGTGGCCAAAATAGGATTCCCATATATAAATCTTTACCTCCGGACCATTCCAGAACTCCTCGTGACGTCCGGAATCTCATCCAAGACTCCAAACAACTTTTGGTAACCACATACAATTCCCATTACAACTCTAGCATCACCAAACCTTAAGTGTGTAGACCCTACGGGTTCGGGAACCATGCAGACATGACCGAGATGCCTCTCCGGCCAATAACCAATAGCGGGATCTGGATACCCATATTGGCTCCCACATGTTCCACGATGATCTCATCGGATACATCACGATGTCGGTAAGTCAATCAATCCCGTATACAATTCCATTTGTCCATCGATATGTTACTTGTCCGAGATTCGATCGTTGGTATCCCTATACCTTGTTCAATCTTGTTACCGGCAAGTCTATTTACTCATTCCGTAACGCATGATCCCGTGGCTAACTCATTAGTCACATTGAGCTTATTATGATGATGCATTACCGAGTGGGCCCAGAGATACCTCTCCTTCATACGGAGTGACAAATCAAAGTCTCGATTCGTGCCAACCCAACAGACACTTTCAGAGATACCTGTAGTGCACCTTTATAGCCACCTAGTTACGTTGTGATGTTTGATACACCCAAAGCATTCCTATGGTATCCGGGAGTTGCACAATCTCATGGTCTAAGGAAATGATACTTGACATTAGAAAAGCTCTAGCAAACGAACTATGCGATCTTGTGCTATGCTTAGGATTGGGTCTTGTCCATCACATCATTCTTCTAATGATGTGATCCTGTTATCAACGACATCCAATGTCCATGGTCAGGAAACCACAACCATCTATTGATCAACGAGCTAGTCAACTAGAGGCTCACTAGGGACATATTGTAGTCTATGCATTCACATGTATTACGGTTTCCGGTTAATACAATTATAGCATGAACAATAGACAATTATCATGAACAAGGAAATATAATAATAACTATTTTATTATTGCCTCTAGGGCATATTTCCAACATTCGGTCCTTCGGCAAGCAGATGTCAACCCATTTCACCATATGGTACTTAGGCCGACCATCCCCTACCTGCCAGAAGAACCTAGCCAGCTTCTTGTCAAAGGAACTATGCACACTTTCGGGCAAGATGTACATCCCCGTCATATACATGGGGAGGCTGGCAAGGTTAGAGCTAATGAGGACAGTTTTGCTTCCTTTAGATGTGAACCTACTGCACAAGCGGATCATACCCACTCACCAAAATCCTGGACTCAGCCAGGGGCATCCCCAAGTAAGATACGGGGAATGAATCCAACGTACAATTGACGTTATCTGCGATCCTGTGCTACTCAGCCTTCGAGTAGCCAAGGACCAAAACCTCGCTCTTATCAAAGTTAATCTTAAGTCCAGACATTTCCTCAAAGCAGAGCAAAAGGAACTTCAGATTAACAATGTCTGAATCTGAGCCTTCCACCATAATCATGGTGTTATCCGCGTACTACAAGTGGGTAACCCCGCTCCCCCAATCCGGAATGAGATGACTAACCACACCCTTAAGGTGGCCGGCCAGCTTGGCCTTATCTAGGATGCCCACAAGGGCATCAACTGCAAGGTTGAAAAGCAAGGGGGAGACAGGATCCCCTTGCTTTACCCCCTGGAGGCTTGGAAGAAGGGTCCCACTTTTCCATTGATGTTGACCGCCGTGTTTCCAGATCTAACCAATTGCATGATCCAGGAGCACCACCGCTCATCAAATCCTCCTCGCTGCATCACCAACCTCAAAAAGGACCAGTCCAGGTGGTCATATGCCTTTTGGAAGTCCAATTTGAGGAAGACCCCCTTAAGCCCCTTCGACACCACCTCGTGGACAATCTTGTGAAGGGCAAGAATCCCGTCATGGATCTGCCGACCCTTCAAGAATGCGGACTGAAGGGAGTGGGCAATCCTTTCCGCATGGGGGATAAAGGATTGCGCAAACCTTCACAAAGATTACCTCCAACACATTGATCACCGTGATGGGGAGGAATTCCCAAATATCCGTAGCCCGAACTACTTTGGGGATCAGAGATATGAAACTATAGTTAATCCTAGCCATGTTAAGAGTTTTGATATAGAACTCATGGAACATGGGCATAATGACCGGACGCAGGATCTCCCAGAATTTCTGGAAGAAAATTACCGGAAGGCCATCCTGCCCTGGGGCCGAGCAAGCTTTCATAGAAGCAATCGCCTGTACCACCTCCTCGGGAGAGAAAGGGAGAGTAAGCTCCGCATTCTCCGCATCAGAGACCTAGTTTGCAAGCGGCCAAAAGTTAGCGCAGAGGGAGACGCCTCCACGCGGCTCAGCCAAAAACAACTCCTTATAGAAGGAGTAAATATGGGTGGAGATGTCATTTGGGCTCTCCAGAAGAACATCCCCATCCCAGAGGAAAGGGATGGCACATTTCCGCCCGTGGCCATTGGCTATCGCCTGGAAGTAGGCAGTGTTCGCATCCCCCTTAAGGAGCCTGTTCTGGCCCCCTCGACGTTGCTAAAACAACTCCTCGCTCTTGTAAATGTCCATGAGCGAGGCCTCGACAGAGTATCTCCTAATCCAGTCATTAGGAGACAGGCCCGGCCTGTCCGCAAGGCCATCTAGCACCTTCATCTAATCTAGCAGGGCCCCTTTACGGGCCCGAAGATCAGTACCAAGGTTCTCCCCCATCCCTTCATGACCTGACGGGCCATTTTAGCACAGTGGTGCCAGACATCCACCACACAAAGCACTCGAGGCGGGTATGCGACAACCTCTAACCAGCAGTGGCGAACCTACTCAAAGAAACCCGGTTGCTCCAACCAAAATGCCTCAAAGCGGAAGCGATGGGTTCTAGGGGGGGGGGCATCATCCCTTGAAGAGAAAAGCAGGGGGTTATGGTCGGAGCCAATCCGAGTGACCTCCTTGAGGGAGCACAATGGGAACATCACTTCCCACTGAGCCGACACAAATACCCAATCCAAAACACTCTGGATGGGGTCCGCCTGCTTATTCATCCATGTGAACCTAGCGCCTATGCGGGCTATCTCAGGAAGAGCAAGGTCCGAATGTAGTCGTTAAATAGACGCATGCGGACCCGATCAACATTAGGAGAGCTTTTATCTGAAGCCCACCTAATGAGGTTGAAGTCCCTGGCCACCACCACAGGGGTGGTGCACCTCTCCACCTTATTCTTTCAGCTCGGCAAGGAAGTCGGTAGAACGCCCATGATCCGCAGGACCATAGACAAAGGTCACATCCCAGCTGAGGTGAACTCGTCGGTCGGTGACGGACATGCTCAGGAAGAACTCCCCTCGGTCCATATCCTCAACCGAGAAAGCATCCTCCCTGACTCCGAGCAGGATGCCTCCAGATTGACCCGTAGCCGGCAACCACTGCCAGGCAAACTGGTGGCGGGAGAGCCCCTGGAGCTCATGCATGCGAAAGTCCTGGCGAATCGTCCCCTGAAGTCCCACAATGTCAATCTCTTCTTGCCGCAAATACTCGATGAGCTGTCGATGCCGGCCAGTGAGGCCGAAGCCCCTAATGTTCCAACATAGGAGCCTCACTTAATAACCTCGGAGGAATCCCTAGGCCCCGCAAGCGGGGCCGAGCTAGCCCACCCGTCAATCACGGGTCGGGGGGATGCCTTCACCGGACGGCCACGCTGCCCCCGCGTAGGAGGGGCAACGGAGGCCTCCGGTCCGTGGGAAGCGGACCCGAAACTAGACCCACATGCCTCTATCCGGTGTTCAGTGGGGTTGCCCCCGCGTAGGAGGGGAAACGGAGGCCTCTGGTCCAAGGGAAGCGGACCTGGAACTAGACCCACACACCTCTATTCGGTGTTCAGCCTTGTGCACTGTCCATGGACCACAACAAGCTTGATGCATCCTTCAACTAGTATTAGTAGCAGTACTAAACTAATCACCCTGCCCAAACGTAGATTCTACCACTACCTACCAGTACCAGTCTAGCTGCCCAGCGTTCTAATTAACAACATTCTCAGTGACGGGCTGGATTAAGCACGAGCATTGACCAAATTAATTAGGTGACCACACCCAACTTTATAACATAGGGATAATTAACATACGGCTTATTAACAACCTCAGCAGCTCAACTGCCTCTTGTACGTACTCTCCTCATTATTCTGATTCTGAAACTGAACCATACTCCCTACTACTAATTTGCTTGGTTCAGGAGTAGGTGGTGCTAGAAGTATATTTACATTTAAGATCGTGAGATGATAGGTTAAACTTATTCTCTACTCCAAGTCTCTCTCCCATTGTACATCTATATATACCCCATATTGTTGGCAATAATCTTGTCTTAATCTCACAATGTCAGGTCATGAGTCTAGTAGTGTCCGAGTACTGCTAGGATGTCCAGTCTACGTACGTCTAGGTTGTGCAGTGCTAGCTTGCCGTGTCCTGGTGTACGTAGGAGGTAGAGTCCTAGTCTTTACCTAATAATAATAAAGCAACTTAGGTTTCTTTCGTCCATCATGACATTTTTCAGAAAAGTCCCTCTATTTTAGTGAATTCAACCCACAGTCCGAATTTAAGTCACACCCCAATCGTTATTTTACATTTTCCGAAACCCCCCCTGGTGTTTTAGGTAATTCATCCACGGATCATATTTAAGTCAAACCATGTTTTTTTAAATCATTCATATCTTTTAAACCGTAACTTTGATTTAAACATGTTATATACGAAATTTGATTAGAAAAATATGTAGAATATGAATATGAGATTATTTTTACCTATTAAGTACTTTTAAATATTATTTTGAAATATATTTAAGTCAAACAAATGATTTTCTAAATTATCCGTATCTTTTAAACCGTAACTTCGATTTTAACATATTATATATGAAATTTTATTAGAAAAATGTGTGGAATCTAAATATGATGTTAATTTACCTGTTAAATATTTTTAAAATATTGTTTTGGGAGCAAACTTATAATTTATAGCGTAAGATCCGTTTTCCTTTCATACCGTCGGTGATCCGGATTGCAAATAAACACCCCACTAGGAAAAGTAAATATCGATAACTACACATGCATACCTCTGAAAAATGTCGTAGGGGAAAACAACAGATTTCTCATCGCGCGCCCGCGCGCGCGCGCGCGCGAGAGAGAGAGAGAGAGAGAGAGAGAGAGAGAGAGAGAGAGAGAGAGAGAGAGAGAGAGAGAGAGAGAGAGAGAGAGAGAGAGGAGAGGGGGAGAGAGACGCCTTAACCATATTCAAACACGTTTTTGTTTTGTTTTGTGTGAACACCGAGGCCATCGCCGACGAGGGTGAAAAGGAGGATAAGCGGCAACACAAATATGATGCCTCACAAAAATAAAGGAGATGAACCTATTGTGGTCTTGAGTGATGGTTGTTGGGTTAAGAGCGTGTGTTATGTTTTCTCTCCCGTTGCAACGCACGGGCTCTTTTGCTAGTAGTAACCTAATTAGATTAGGAGTCCAAGTATAGTTAGACAGGTTCAGGTCGGTAGCACCTGACCGGTTGCTGCATATATATATGCAGGTAGTATACGTGAGCTTTTGTAACACAGAGAGAAAAAGAGAAAATCAATAAAGAGAGGAATTAGAGGGTGCGAGACGCACCCTTGGCTATCAGTTGTTGTGCACGTGTGTTCGTGTGATTTTATGGGATCGATCCTGAGGGTGGAATTCCAACACATACACGGGTCAGATCAATACAACATAAACTTTAGCCATCCTATATTTTCTACAGGTGGTGCACCATCTTATCTTTGGATCTCACACCAATATCATTCATTCATTTTCACCCACCTACCGACCTAGACCCACTCCAGCGAAAACAATGAAAAAAAATATATATGCATACTGTATATATTAGCAATTGTGCACCAATCCAAAAGAAGAGAGCTATCCTCTCTGCAAACATTTTGCCATTCCAAGTTGGGCTCCATCTTATCTTTGCCCAGTTTTGTTTCCTTCAGTTTGCAAGAAATTAATGATGATGCTAGAAATGGCGACAAGACAACAACCCCTTTCGTGTGTATTTTTACTCCACTTTTAACTGCGTTAAAGGTTAAACACGCTGTTGAATTTCACGGCCAAGTAGGTGCGGTGCGTAAAAAATGTTGCTTTTGGTTTCATGTTAGGTGGAGCATGCACCCAGTCAAAAAATGAAATCAACATAGAAAGTCGGTTGATTTTAATTTGTCTGAAAACTAACAACATCAGAATGAGAATTTGCACGGACAGTTTGTTGTGAGGTTCCTGTATCTATCAAAATGAGAGGTGAGATGAGCACAAATCGGTTCACAGGTCACCGTACGTACCTGACTACATCAAGGGAAGGGATAGCGTTGAGGTTTGACAGCCTCTTAATCACAAATTCTTGCTTTAATTAGGGCACTGCTTGACTAATGGAATGTTGTACTAATGAAAGTCTTTAAAAACATTCTATTGCTGCACTGGCCTTGTGGTACGACTTGCTCATCAACTAGTTGTACGGAGGAAAACATGATTAATGGTGTGCTAATTAAGAGGGACCGAATCAATTGGAACAAGCAGGCACTGCTCATTTGGAGCTTGATCCACCTCTGTTAAATAAAGAACAATAATTAATCATGATGATGCAATCTACATGCCGTACTACTCTGCTGGTTGCAAGCTGTCAGGTTGATTAGGTACTCTTGAAGAACAGCTTGAGATTTTTCTTCCATTTGGAGTGGTTTCAGTACTGTCTATTCTCTCTGCATTTTCCATTCCATTTGGACTCCATATCTTATCTTTGCTTTCTTGGGTTGGAAATAAACAATTTACGGTATGGTTATACTAGAACAGGTGAAAAGCATGCGATGCGGGGTTCATGGACAGAGTTCTTGCTTTCAGTTTCAGGACAGGTGACAGACCAAACGACCATTGTTTCATAAATGGAAGAAGAATCAGTCTCAACGTTGTTCATGGTCGGTCACCGAACGATGGCAACTTTGATCATGAACCATTTATGAAGACATATTGTTCCACCAGGCACTGACTATGGCAAAGCTTCTCTTCTTCAACCATTTATAAGATGTATGCTATAGGAATTATGCAATTGAAAACTCCTTTAAAATACGAATTCGATGGCATCCCATACTCTAACAAGTGGTCAATGCAAAATTCAAAATACGTACTAAGCTCAACCAACATATATGGATAGAGAGGAGTTTGCTTGTCCGATCCTCTTGCCATATGATTTGCTCAACCAACATATAGGCACATACGACTATACGAGCAGTAACCGTGTGCTAATTCGGGTGGACCAAATTAATTAATTGGAAAACAGGCGCTGCGTGCTCATTTGGAGCTTGATCATCGGCCTAACTAAGGAAGTAATCAATCATTGATGAAATCCAGTACGTACGTACTCCTACGCTGGCTGGCTGCAAGCTTTTTTTTTGACAAGTAGAAACTTTATTTCTCAAATAACGATCGTTTACAATTTGGTGAGAAATAAAGTCGGGCACACCATCCTCCCACATCTCCGAAGATCTAGAAATAAGGGAATTCTTAGCTATAGTATCAGCAACACCATTTGCCTCCGTAAAGCAATGAACCACGTCAACTTTGGAGAAATCAGCACCCAAGAGCTTGCACTCCATATGTACAGTCACATCTTGGCCCAAGTAAGCCTCTTGGTTGATGATATCGACAACATTTGAGCTATCCGATTCGAGGATAAGAGAGTTACATCCAATATTTGCTGCCAGGATCAGCCCGTTGCGAATAGCCATCACCTCAGCCGAATCAACCGATGTAACATGCGATATAAACCAGGATGCTGCCGCAATGAATTCTCCTCTATCATCTCGAGCTACTGCACCCGTGGCCCGTCATATTCTCTGGGTAGAACGCAGCATCAACATTAATCTTAACTCTTCCACTGGTTGGCTTTTTCCAAATGTGATCACGTCCACGGATAGGTTGGTTTTGAGTTTCAGACTGCACAAAATTTGTAGCCAAGACTTTGATCGAAATCGCAGTACGTTCAGGCGATTTTATGTCTTCTCCTTTTACAAGTTGCCTATGTTGCCACCAGATGTACCAGCTGCCAACCGCAATGAGCTCCGCCAAGGGGAGGTATCCCACTGTTGCCTGGCGTCTCATAAGCACGTCCATTGTGATTGCACCAGATCGATCTACAGATACTGCACGTTCTATTTCTTATCATACCCCAAGCTGAGTCCAAACTTTCAGAGCCCTGTGGCATGTAAACAAGCAGTGTTGGGAGTCCTCCATACCTACAACACAGATTGGACATTGCGCTGTCGTTGGGATGTGCCTCCCCGCCAATGTTCCTCGACATGGTAGGACGCCCCTGAGAACTTTCCAAGTAAAGTGTTTGATTTTTCCAGGAACCCACATCCTCCATATATACTTCCGTATATCATATATGCGGTGACTTCCCCGCCCATCATTCCTATCCCATTGTTTTCCGTATTGATGATTAAACTCCACATGGTATGCTGATCTAACCGAAAACTAACCAGATTTTGTGTGGTGCCACGCTATGAAGTCTTCCATTATCTCCACCCGAAGTGGGATTTGCAAAATTCTGTGAACATCCACGGGGTTGAAAACTGACCGCAAAAGCTCTTCGTCCCACTGGCCTGAATGTGGGTCTATCAGTTCTTCTACTCTCCCCAAAATAGTAGCTCCTCTAGGTGTGATAACTTTTCGTGACTCACTCGTTGGAATCTAGGGATCATTCCAAATATTTATATGTGAGCCTCTGCCAACTCGCCAAATACATCCTCTCTTAAAGGTTTGTATGCCCATCACAATGCTCTACCAAGTAAAAGAGGATCCTTTCTTTGGTCCCGCATTAAGAATGTTACCATCAGGATAATATTTTGCCCTAAGAACCTGTGCGCACAAAGATTCAGGATTCTGGAGTAGTCGCCAACACTGTTTTGCTAATAAAGCAAGATTGAAACTGTGTAGGTCTCTGAACCCCAAACCTCCCCTCTTCTTTGGGATGCACATCTTCCACCATGCGAACCAATGCATTTTATTTTTCTCCTCATTATCCACCCACCAAAATCCTGCAATCTCATCAGTTATAGCTTTACAAATCCCCTTGGTAATTTGAACACTGACATTCATATGTGGGGATTGCTTGAGCCATCGCTTTCATCAAGATTTCCTTCCCTTGCATAGGAAGTACCTTCTCCTTCCAACCCTTAATTCTATGACAGACTCTATCAATGAGATTCTGAAAACAGTCGCTTTTGTCAACACCCACCATGGTAGGCAAACCAAGGTATTTATCTGAAAGTGCTTCTGTCAGTATATCAAGAGTAGTGCAGATTTCTTCTCTAGTATGCACCCTTGTGTTAGGTCTAAAGAATATACTAGACTTTGCCGTACTTACCAACTGCCCAGAACTGCCACAATACATATCCAAGACTCTTTTCAATGTGTTCGCATTCTGAGTATTAGCTTTCATGAGGATTAGTGAGTCATCCGCAAAAAGAAGGTGGGAAATAGATAGTGCACTTTTGCAAACACAGACTCCTTCTAAACCCCCAATTTCCTCCACATGAGCTAACAAGCACGACATGCCTTCAGAACACAGTAGGAATAAATATGGTGACAGGGGATCCCCCTGTCTTAATCCTCTGGTAGGCACAATTTCGTATGTCTCACATCCATTAAATCTTATTCTGTAACTGACCGAGGAGACATACTCCATTATCATCTCCACCCGTAATGGATGGAAGCCAAGCTTTAGCATAACTTGTTTTAAAAAGCCCCACTCAACACGATCATAGGCCTTAAGCATGTCTAGTTTTACTGCACAAAATTCACTAGAACCATGCGTCTTCTTCTTGATTGCATGAAAACATTCATATGCCACCAACACATTGTCCATAATTAATCTGCCCGGGACAAATGCATTTTTGCGTTGGGGAGATTATGTCAGGAAGTATTTTCTTGAGTATTAGCTAACATCTTTTAGATGATTTTATAGATCACATTGCATAAACTAATAGGCCTATACTGAGTGATTACCTCTGGGCTATCCACCTTCGGGATCAGCACAATATTAGTTTGATTCCAAACCTCCAGGATCTTCCGATTGTTCATTGATTCCAAAACCTCATTAGTTAGTTCCTCTCCAAGGATATGCCAGAATCTTTTGTAAAAAACTGCATGCAACCCATCAGGGCCTGGAGCTTCCATGTCCCCTATCTGGAAGAGTGCCTTGCACACACTCCCGTGAAAATGGTGCAACCAGTTGCCTATTCATCTCCGCTGTAACTCTGGGTTTCACAGCTTGAAGAAGATCCTGATCAGACTCAACAAAATCAGAATTAAAAAAATTCCCGAAGTAATCACAAATCAATGGGTTGAGGTTATCATTCCCCTCCACCCACCCATTATTATTATTATTATTATTATTCAACTTTTTTTATCATATTCCTTCTACCACCAACTGATGCAAACAAATTAAAGTACTTGGAGTTTCTTTCTCCTCAGTGTAGCCATCTCACCCTGCCTCGCTGGGCCCAGAAAATCTCTTCTTGATCAAGTAGGTTTTCTATGAGAACTAAGAGATCTCTCTGTTTTATTCGGCTCTATTCCGTATACTCTTCCTTCATCACCTTTTCAAGATCCCGCTGGGCCCTTTTCAACCTGTTCTGAGGGCCCTTGAGCACTCGCCTATACCATTCATGAAGTTCACTATGAACAGTAGGCTCCTTATATTTGATCGAAGGACAAAGGCCTCGGTGGACCACTTTTTGCCAAGCTATTTTGACGATCACCTCAACCGTTTCCTCTTCCAGCCACCTTGCTTCAAACCTATGTTCAACCTTTTCCCTACTAGTAGAAGCATCCGAAAGATACTCAGTATCTAACAAGATGGGGCGATGGCCTGATTTCCCCATCTCCAGATTACATAACCTCGCTAGGGGGTGCATGGTCATCCAATCAGCATTTGTCACATCACGGTCCAACCTCTCCTTAAGCCCCCCCTCCAAACCAAGTAAATATGTCTCTAGTATACCCCATGTCCTCCAATGAGCAGTCTGACAGGGCATCCTGAAAGGCCTTAATTCGTGTATGTTGTCGGCGCGGGGGGGGGGGGGGGGGGCTCCCTCTTTCTCAGAGGATAGCAGAATTTCATTAAAGTGTCCTAACATGGCCCAAGGCAGCCTAGAATGAGCATGTAAATCGCGATTATAAAGATAAGTGCGCTCTTTACTGTCCCAGTTCGGCTCCCCATTGAAGGAAATATGCCCTAGAGGCAATAACAAAGTTGTTATTTATATTTCCTTATATCACGAGAAATGTTTATTATTCATGCTAGAATTGTATTAACAGGAAACTTAGTACATGTGTGAATACATAGATAATACATAGTGTTCCTAGTATGCCTCTACTTGACTAGCTTGTTAATAAAAGATGGTTATGTTTCCTAACCATAGACATGTGTTGTCATTTGATGAACGGGATCACATCATTAGGAGAATGATGTGATGGACAAGACCCATCCGTTAGCTTAGCATTATGATCATTACAGTTTTATTGCTACTGCTTTCTTCATGATTATACATGTTCCTCTCACTATGAGATTATGCAACTCCCGAATACCGGAGGAACACCTTATGTGCTATCAAACGTCACAACATAACTGGCTAATTAAAAAGATGCTCTACAGGTGTCTCCGAAGGTGTTTGTTGGGTTGACATAGATCAAGATTAGGATTTGTCACTCCGTGTATCGGAGAGGTATCTCTGGGCCCTCTCGGTAATGCTCATCACTATAAGCCTTGCAAGCAATGTGACTAATGAGTTAGTTGCGTGATGAAGCATTACAGAACGAGTAAAGAGACTTGCCGATAACAAGACTGAACACGGTACGATGATACCGACGATCAAATCTCGGGCAAGTAACATACCAATGACAAAGGGAACAACATATGTTGTTGTGCGATTTGACCGATAAAGATCTTCGTAGAATATGTAGGAGCCAATATGAGCATCCAGGTTCCGCTATTGGTTATTGACCATAGATATGTCTAGGTCATGTGTACATAGTTCTCGAACCGGTAGGGTCCGCATGCTTAACGTTCGATGACGATTTGTATTATGAGTTATGTGATTTGTTGACCGAAGTTTGTTCGAAATCCCGGATGAGATTACAGACGTGACGAGGAGTCTCCAAATGGTCGAGACATAAAGATTGATATATTGGAAGGTTATATTCGGACACCGGAATGGTTCCAGAGTGTTTCGGGTATTTTTCAGAGTACCGGGAGGTTACCAGAACCACCCCGGGAAGTAGTGGGCCTTCATGGGCCTTAGTGGAAAGGAGAGGAGGTCCCCAAGGGTGGCCGCATGCTGCGCCCCATGGCATGTCCGAATTGGATTAGGGAGGGGCCGGCGCCTCCCTCTTTCCTTCTCCCTCTCCTGTGCCTTCCCTCTCCCTCCTCTTGGAAAAGGATGGGGAGTCCAACTAGGATTGGGAATCCTAGTTGGACCCCCCCCTATGACGCGCCCCTCCTGGCCGCGGGCCTCCTCCTCTCCCTCCTTTATATACGTGGCCAGGGGCACCCCAAAGCACAACAGACAATCTCTTAGCCGTGTGCGGTTCCCCTCCATAGTTTAACACATCGGTCATATCGTCGTAGTGGTTAGGCGAAGCCCTGCGCCGGTAACTTCATCATCACCGTCACCATGCCGTCATGCTGACGGAACTCTCCCTCGTCCTCAACTGGATTAAGAGCACGAGGGACGTCATCATGCTGAATGTGTGCTGAACACGGAGGTGCCGTACATTCGGGAGTTGGATCGGTTGGATTGTGAAGACGTTCGACTACATCAACCGCGTTACTAAATGCTTCCGCTTTCGGTCTATGAGGGTACGTGGACATACTCTCCCGTCTCGTTGCTATGCATCTCCTAGATAGATATTGCGTGAACATAGGAAAGTTTTTGAATTACTACGTTCCTCAATAATGGTATCCGAGCCAGGTTTATGTGTAGATGATATATGCACGAGTAGAACACAATGAGTTGTGGGCGATAATAGTCATACTGCTCACCACCAACGTCTTACTATGATTCGGTGGTATTGTTGGATGAAGTGGCCCGGGCCGACATTACATGACCACGTTCATGAGACTGGTTCTACCGACGTGCTTCGCACACAGGTGGCTAGTGGGTATCTGTTTCTCCAACTTTAGTTGAATTGAGTTTGACTACGGCCGGTCCTTGTTGAAGGTTAAAACAACACACTTGATGAAAAATCGTTGTGGTTTTGATGCGTAGGTAAGAATGATTCTTGCTAGAAGCCCGTAGCAGCCATGTAAAACTTGCAACAATAAAGTAGAGGACGTCTAACTTGTTTTTGCAGGGCTTGTTGTGATGTGATATGGCCACGACATGATGCGATATAAATTGTTGTATGAGATGATCATGTTTTGTAACAGAGTTATTAGAAACTGGCAGGAGCCATATGGTTGTCGCTTTATTGTATGAAATACAATCTCCATGTAGTTGCTTTACTTTATCACTAAGCGGTAGCAATAGTCGTTGTAGCAATAGTTGGCGAGACGACAACGATACTACGATGGAGATCAAGGTGTCAAGCCGGTGACGATGGAGATCATGACGATGCTTCGGTGATGGAGATCATAAGTACAAGATGATGATGGCCATATCATGTCACATATTTTGATTGCACGTGATGTTTATCTTTTATGCATCTTATTTTGCCTAGTATGGCGGTAGCATTATAAGATGATCTCTCACTAAATTTCAAGGTATAAGTGTTGTCCCAGAGTATGCACCATTGCTATAGTTTGTCGTGCCGAGACACCACGTGATGATCGGGTGTGATAAGCTCTACGTTCACATACAATGGGTGCAAGCTAGTTTTGCACATGCAGAATACTCGGGTTAAACTTGACGAGCCTAGCATACACAGATATGGCCTCGGAACACTGAGACCGAAGGATCAAACGTGAATCACATAGTAGATATGATAAACATAGAGATGTTCACCATTTAAAACTACTCCAACTCACGTGATGATCGGACATGGTTTAGTTGATATGGATCATGTGATCATTTAGATGACTAGAGGGATGTCTATCTAAGTGGGAGTTCTTTAGTAATATGATTAATTGAACTTTAATTTATCATGAACTTAGTCCTGATAGCTTTTTGCATATCTATGTTGTTGTAGATCAATGGCCCGTGCTACCGTTCCCTTGAATTTTAATGCATTCCTAGAGAAAGCTAAGTTGAAAGATGATGGTAGCAATTACATTAACTGGGTCCGTAACTTGAGGATTATCCTCATTGCTGCACAGAAGAATTACGTCCTGGAAGAACCGCTAGGTGCAAGGCCTGATGCAGGAGCAAATGCAGACGTTATGAACGTATGGCAAAGCAAAACTAATGACTAGTCGATAGTTCAGTGTGCTATGCTTTATGGCTTAGAATCGGGACTTCAAAGATGTTTTCAAGGTCATAGAGCATATGAGATGTTCCAAGAGTTGAAGTTAATATTTCAAGCAAATGCCCGAGTTGAGAGATATGAAGTCTCCAATAAGTTCTATAACTGCAAAATGGAGGAGAATAATTCTGTCAGTGAACACATACCCAGAATGTCTAGGTACCATAACCACTTGACTCGGCTATGAGTTAATCTTCCTGATGATAGTGTCATTGACAGAGTTCTTCAATCACTGCCACCAAGCTATAAAGGCTTCGTGATGAACTGTAATATGCAAGGGATGATGAAAACGATTCCCAAGCTCTTCGCAATGCTAAAGGCTGCGGAGGTAGAAATCAAGAAGGTGCATCAAGTGTTGATGGTTAACAAGACCACTAGTTTCAAGAAAAAGGGTAAAGGGAAGAAGGGGAACTTCAAGAAGAATAGCAAGCAAGTTGATATTCCCGGGAAGAAGCCCAAGTCTGGACCTAAGCCTGAAACTGAGTGCTTCTACTACAAAGGGACTGGTCACTGGAAGCGGAACTGCCCCAAGTATTTGGCGAATAAGAAGGATGGCAAAGTGAAAGGTACATTTGATATACATGTTTTGATGTGTACCTTACTAATACTTTTAGTAGCACCTAGGTATTTGATACTAATTTTGTTGCTCATATTTGCAAATCAAAACAGGGGCTACGGATTAAACGAAGACTAGCTAAGGACGAGGTGACGATGCGCGTCGAAAATGGTTCCAAGGACAATATGATCACCGTCAACACGCTACCTTTACATCTACCTTCGGGATTAGTTTTAGACCTGAATAATTGTTATTTTGTGCTAGCATTGAGCATGAACATTATATCTGGATCTTGTTTGATGCGAGACGATTATTCATTTAAATCAGAGAATAATGGTTGTTCTATTTATATGAGTAATATCTTTTATGGTCATGCACCCTTGTTGAGTGGTCTATTTTTGTTGAATCTCGATCGTGGTGATACACATGTTCATAATATTGAAGCCAAAAGATGAAACGTTGATAATGATAGTGCAACTTATTTGGGGCACTGCCGTTTAGGTCATATTGGTGTAAAGCGCATGAAGAAACTCCATGCTGATAGGCTTTTGGAATCACTTGATTATGAATCACTTGGTGCTTGCGAACCATGCCTCATGGGCAAGATGACTAAAACTCTGTTCTCTGAAACAATGGAACGAGCTACTGACTTACTGGAAATAATACATACCGATGTATGCCGTCCAATGAGTGTTGAGGCTCGTGGCGGGTATCATTATTTTCTGACCTTCACAGATGATTTAAGCAGATATGGGTATATCTACTTAATGAAACGTAAGTCTGAAACATTTTAAAAGTTTTCAAAGAATTTCAAAGTGAAGTGGAAAATCATCGTAACAAGAAAATAAAGTTTTTACGATCTGATCGTGGAGGCGAATATTTGAGCTACGCGTTTGGTTTTCATTTGAAACAATGTGGAATAGTTTCGCAACTCACGCCACCTAGAACACCACAACGTAATGGTGTGTCCGAACGTCGTAACCGTACTTTGTTGATATGGTGCGATCTATGATGTCTCTTACTGATTTACCGCTATCATTTTGGGGTTATGCTTTAGAGACGACTGCATTCATGTTAAGTAGGGCACCATCAAAATCCGTTGAGAAGACACCATATGAACCGTGGTTTTGCAAGAAACCCAAGTTGTCGTTTCTTAAAGTTTGGGGCTGGGATGCTTATGTGAAAAAGCTTCAGCCTGATAAGCTCGAACCCAAATCGGAGAAGTGCATCTTCATAGGATACCCAAAGGAAACTGTTGGGTACACCTTCTATCACAGATCTGAAGGCAACATATTCGTTGCTAAGAATGGATCCTTTCTAGAGGGGTTTCTCTCGAAAGAAGTGAGTGGGAGGAAAGTAGAACTTGATGAGGTAATTGTACCTTCTCCCGAATTGGAAAGTAGTTCATCACAGAAATCAGTTCTAGTGATTCCTACACCAATTAGTGAGGAAGCTAATGATGATGATCATGGAACTTCAGATCAAGTTACTACCGAACCTCATAGGTCAAGCAGAGTACGGTCCGCACCAGAGTGGCACGGTAATCCTATTATGGAAGTCATGTTACTAGACTATGATGAACCAATGAACTATGAGGAAGCGATGATGAGGCCAGATTCCGCAAAATGGCTTGAGGCCATGAAATCTGAGATGGGATCCATGTATGACAACAAAGTGTGGACTTTGGTGGACTTGCCTTATGATCGGTAAGCTATAGAAAATAAATGGATCTTCAAGAGGAAGACGGATGCTAATGGTAGTGTTACTATCTACAAAGCTCCACCATTCGCAAAAGGGTTTTTGATAAGTTCAAGATGTTGACTACAATGAGATTTTCTCAACCATGGTGATGCTTAAGTCTGTCTGAATCATGTTAGCAAGTGCTGCATTTTATGATTATGAAATTTGGCAAATGGATGTCAGAACTGCATTCCTTAATGAATTTCTTAAAGAAGAGTTGTATATGATGCAACAATAAGGTTTTGTCGATCCAAAATGTGCTAACAAAGTGTGCAAGCTCCAGGAATCCATTTATGGACTGGTGCAAGCCTCTCGAAGTTGGGATATATGCTTTGATAGTGTGATCAAAGCATATGGTTTTATATAGACTTTTGGAGAAGCCTGTATTTACAAGAAAGTGAGTGGGAGCTCTGTAGCATTTCTAATATTATATGTGAATGGCATATTGTTGATTGGAAATGATACAAATTTTTTGGATAGCATAAAAGGATACTTGAATAAGAATTTTGAATGAAAGACCTCGGTGAAGCTGCTTACATATTGGGCATCAAGATCTATAGAGATAGATCAAGATGCTTAATTGGAATTTCACAAAGCACATACCTTAATAAAGTTTCGAAGAAGTTCAAAACGGATCAGTCAAAGAAAGGGTTCTTGCCTGTGTTACAAGGTGTGAAGTTGAGTCAGACTCAATGCTCGATCACTTCAGAAGATAGAGAGAAAATGAAAATCATTCCCTATGCCTCAGCCATAGGTTCTATCATGTATGCAATGTTGTTTACAAGACCTGATGTGTGCCTTGCTATAAGTATAGCAGGGAGGTACCAAAGTAATCCAGGAGTGGAGCACTAGACAACAGTCAAGAACATCCTGAAATACCTGAAAAGGACTGAGGATATGTGTCTCGTTTATGGAGGTGACTGCTACATCTTGAGCTTGCGTTGGTTTTCCTTGAAGAGAAAAGGGTGATGCAGCATAGTAGCGTAAGTATTTCCCTCAGTTTTTGAGAACCAAGGTATCAATCCAGTAGGAGGCTCCTCACAAGTCCCACACACCTACACAAACAAACAAAGAACTCACCCCTTCACGGCCACTTGCAAAAGTGAGATCTGATAGAGATAATATGATAAGATAAATATATTTTTGGTATTTCATGATATAGATTGGAAAAGTAAAGATGCAAATAAAGGTAGATTGAAAGCGTATATGATAAAAGATAGACCCGGGGGCCATAGGTTTCACTAGAGGCTTCTCTCAAGATAGCATAAGTATTACGGTGGGTGAACAAATTACTGTCGAGCAATTGATAGAAAAGCGAATAATTATGAGATTATCTAGGCATGATCATGTATATAGGCATCACGTCCACAATAAGTAGACCGACTCCTGCCTGCATCTACTACTATTACTCCACACATCGACCGCTATCCAACATGCATCTAGAGTATTAAGTTCATAAGAACAGAGTAACACTTTAAGAAAGATGACATGACATAGAGGGATAAACTCATACAATATGATATAAACCCCATCTTTTTATCCTCGATGGCAACAATACAATACGTGCCTTGCTGCCCCGTCTGTCACTAGGAAAGGACACCACAAGATTGAACCCAGCTAAGCACTTCTCCCATGGCAAGAAAGATCAATCTTGTAGGCCAAACCAAACCGATAATTCGAAGAGACTTGCAAAGATAACTCAATCATACATAAAAGAATTCAGAGGAGATTCAAATACTTCTCATAGATAAACTTGATCATAAACCCACAATTTATCTGATCTCGACAAACACACCGCAATACTCCCATCAAGCACAACTCCGGTTTCAGCCAAGCAATTGTTTCATACTTTAGCAATCTCAAACTTTTTTCAACTTTCACGCCATACATGAGCGTGAGCCATGGATATAGCACTATGGGTGGAGAATATAATGATGGGTATTGTGTGGAGAATACAAAAAAGGAGAAAGTCTCACATTGACGAGGATAATCAACGGGCTATGGAGATGCCCATCAATTGATGTCAACATGAGGAGTAGGGATTGCCATGCAACGGATGCACTAGAGCTATAAATGTATGAAAGCTCAACAAAAGAATCTAGTGGGTGTGCATCCAACTTTCTTGCTCATGAAGACCTAGGGCATTTGAGGAAGCCCATCGTAGGAATATACAAGCCAAGTTCTATAATGAAAAATTCCCACTAGTATATGAAAGTGACAACATATGAGACTCGCTATATGAAGAACATGGTGCTACTTTGAAGCACAAGGGTGGAAAAAGATAGTAACATTGCCCCCCTTTTTTTCTTTTTCCTTTTTTTTCTTTGGCCTTTCTTTTTTTGGCCTTTTTTTCTTTTTCTTTTTTTCTTTGGCCTTCCTTTTTTTTTCTTTTTGGCCTTTCTTTTTTTTCTATAGGGACAATGCTCTAATAATGATGATCATCACACTTATATATTTACAACTCATGAATTACAAATCAAAACTAGAACAAGATATGACTCTATATGAATGCCTTCGGCGGTGTACCGGGATGGGCAATTAATCAAGAGTGACATGTATGAAAAGATTATGCATGGTGGATTTGCCACAAATACGATGTCAACTACATGATCATGGAAGGCAATATGACAATAGTAATGTATGTCATGATGATAAACGGAACGGTGGAAAGTTGCTTGACAATATATCTCAGAATGGCTATGGAAATGCCATAATAGGTAGGTACGGTGGCTGTTTTGAGCAAGATATAAGGAGGTTTATGTGTGATAGAGCGTATCGTATCACGGGGTTTGGATGCACCAGCGAAGTTTGCACCAACTCTCAAGGTGAGAAAGGGCAATGCACGGTACCGAAGAGGCTAGCAATGATGGAAAGATAAAAGTGCGTATAATACATGGACTCAACATTAGTCATAAAGAACTCACATACTTATTGCAAAACTCTACAAGTCATCAAAAGCCAAGCACTACGCGCATGCTCCTAGGGGGGAGGTTGGTAGGAGTTAACCATCACGCGCCCCCGACCTCCACACAAGGGAAGGCAATCAAAAGAGCACCTCATGCAATACATTTGTTACACAACTTTTACCATACGTGCATGCTACGGGACTTGCTAAATTCAACACAGGCATTCTTTAAATTCATAATCAACCAACTAGCATGACTCTAATATCATTACCTCCATATCTCAAAACAATTATCAAGTATCAAATTGATCATAGCATCCAATTCACTTTCTATGATAGTTTTTATTATACCTAACTTGGATGCCCATCATTCTAGGACCAATTTTATAACCATAGAAAATGCCATTCTGTTCTAAGAGACTCTCAAAATAATATAAGTGAAGCATGAAAGATCAACAATTTCTTCAAAATTAAGCCACTGCCGTGCTCTAAAAGATATAAGTGAAGCACTAGAGCAAAAGTTATCTAGCTCAAAAAATATAAGTGAAGCACATAGAGTATTCTAATAAATTCCAATCAAGTAGGATTCTCCCAAAAGGTGTGTACATCAAGGATGATTGTGGTAAACTAAAAAGCAAAGACTAATATCATACACGACGCTCCAAGCAAAACACATATCATGTAGCGAATAAAAATATAGCTCCAAGTAAAGTTACCAATGAACGAAGACGAAAGAGGGGATGCCTTCCGGGCGCATCCCCAAGCTTAGGATTTTGGATATTCTTGAATATCTTGGGGTGCCTTGGGCATCCCCAAGCTTAGGCTCTTGCCACTCCTTATTCCATAGTCCATCAAATCTTTACCCAAAACTTGAAAACTTCACAACACAAAACTCAACAGGAAATCTCATAAGCTCCGTTAGTGAAAGAAAGAAAAACCACCACATAAGGTACTGTAATGAACTCATCATTTATTTATATTGGTGTTAAACCTAATGTATTCAAAGTTATCTATGGTTCATACCCTTACATACTAGCCATAGATGCATCAAAATAAGCAAACAACATACGAAAGGCAGAATTTGTCAAAAACAGAACAGTCTGTAGAAATCTGTAACTTTCTGTTACTTCTGGAACTCCAAAAATCCTACCAAAATAGGACGTCCTAAGCAATTTGTCTATTGATCTACAGATAAAAGAATCAATACAAAAGCACGTTTCTGTGATTTATTGAATTTTTTGTCGTGAGCGCAAAGTTTATGTTTTTCAGCAGAATCAAATTAACTCATACCATAGGTTATCCTATAGGTTCTACTTGGCACAAACACTAAATAAAACATGAAAACACATATAAACAGAAAGTAGATGCAAAATTTATTACTAAACATGAACAAAAACAAAGAACACAAATAAAATTGGGTTGCCTCCCGACTAGCGCTATTGTTTAATGCCCCAAGCTAGGCATAAAAGCAAGGATAGATCTAACTAGTGCCATAATAATAAGATAGATCACGAAAACTCATCTCATATTCTCTATGTTCAGCAGCAAGTTTTCTTTGAGGCAAGCAAAAGTAATCAAAAGGGCTAAATTTAATGGGACAAAAGTCCCCAAGATCGATCTCAGGAGGTATGGGTTCCTCCTTTGGCCCTTCATATTGCACAATTAATTCATCATTATAAGCATTCTTTTGGCCAAACTTCGTGAGCCTATACTCAAGAGAGTATCCTAGCTCATTGTTACGAAGGGCAAAATCATTATTAAGTTCAGAAATTCTATTAACTAGGACATTGGTAGGAACCTTTTTCCTAAGGTTTTCGTTAAAAGCAACATGGTCCAAAGATTGAAAACGCCTAATTTCCTCTTGATCAAAGATGATCACTTCTTGGGAGGACGACCGGCGTCCACCATATAGTGCACAAAGGTTTCTTTGGCCTCTTTCATTATAAATATAAACTCGTGTGCCAAAACGATAGTAGCGGCGCGCTTAATAGAAGAATGCTCAATATTTGAAAATTCAAGAAAAATTCTTTGTATGCAAGGATGCATATGCATAAATTGTCTTTCAAGCTCAACTACAAGCATGGCAATATCATCCACAAGACTACAAGTTCTATGAAGAATAGAACCACCCATAGAAGGTAAAGCACCGGCACAAGTAAAGAAGTCTTGAATAACCCCTTTTCCAATAATATTACCACTACCAATTAAAAACCTTTTAGTGTGCAAGATAGGGGGTTCTTCAGAAGGAGCAACAGAATTCTCCATGTTATCATTATCATCCATATTGACGATAATCTCCCCAATTTCAGACTTAACGGCAAAAAAAAGCGAGGAGGAAGAAGAGGGCAAGCGAAAGAGAGAGAGAGAGAAGAAGAAGATAGAGAGGGTGAATAAAACGGCAATGGTGAAGTGGGGGAGAGGAAAACGAGAGGCAAATGGCAAATAATGTAAATGCGAGGGAGATGAGTGTGTGATGGGTACTTGGTATGTCTTGACTTGAGCGAAGACCTCCCCGGCAAAGGCGCCAGAAATCCTTCTTGCTATGTCTTGAGCTTGCGTTGGTTTTCCTTGAAGAGGAAAGGGTGATGCAACACAGTAGCGTAAGTATTTCCCTCAGTTTTTGAGAACCAAGGTATCAATCCAGTAGGAGGCTCCTCACAAGTCCCACACACCTACACAAACAAACAAAGAACTCGCAACCAACGAGATAAAGGGGTTGTCAATCTCTTCACGGCCACTTGCGAAAGTGAGATATGATAGAGATAATATGATAAGATAAATATATTTTTGGTATTTCATGATATAGATTGGAAAAGTAAAGATGCAAATAAAGGTAGATTGAAAGCGTATATGATAAAAGATAGACCCGGGGGCCATAGGTTTCACTAGAGGCTTCTCTCAAGATAGCATAAGTATTACAGTGGGTGAACAAATTACTGTCGAGCAATTGATAGAAAAGCGAATAATTATGAGATTATCTAGGCATGATCATGTATATAGGCATCACGTCCGTGACAAGTAGACCGACTCCTGCCTGCATCTACTACTATTACTCCACACATCGACCGCTATCCAACATGCATCTAGAGTATTAAGTTCATAAGAACAGAGTAACGCTTCAAGAAAGATGACATGATATAGAGGGATAAACTCATGCAATATGATATAAACCCCATCTTTTTATCCTCGATGGCAACAATACAATACGTGCCTTGCTGCCCCTGTTGTCACTGGGAAAGGACACCGCAAGATTGAACCCAGCTAAGCACTTATCCCATGGCAAGAAAGATCAATCTAGTAGGCCAAACCAAACCGATAATTCGAAGAGACTTGCAAAGATAACTCAATCATACATAAAAGAATTCAGAGGAGATTCAAATACTTCTCATAGATAAACTTGATCATAAACCCACAATTCATCGGATCTCGACTAACACACCGCAAAAAGAGTTACATCGAATAGATCTCTAAGAAGAGGAAGGAGAACATGGTATTGAGATCCAAAAAGAGAGAAGAAGCCATCTAGCTAATAACTATGGACCCGAAGGTCTGTGGTAAACTACTCAAAACTCATTGAGAGGCTATGGTTTTGATGTAGAAGCCCTCCGTGGTGGATTCCCCCTCCGGCAGAGTGCCGGCGACGGCTCCAAGATGGGATCTCGCGGATACAGAAGGTTACGGTGGCGGAAATATTTCTTTGGTGGCTCCCTTGATGGCTTCGGGGTATATGGGTATATATAGGAGGAAGAAGTACATCGGTGGATGCCCGAGGGGCCCACGAGACAGGGGCGCGCCCTATAGGGAGGGGGAGGGGCACACCCTCCACCCTCGTGGCCACCTCGGGAGCTTCTTGACTTGCACTCCAAGTCCTCTGGATCATGTTCGTTCCAAAAATCATGCTCCCGAAGGTTTCATTCCGTTTGGACTCCATTTGATATTCCTTTTCTTCGATATACCGAAATAGGCAAAAAAACAGCAATACGGATTGGGCCTCCGGTTAGTAGGTTAGTCCCAAAATTGATATAAAAGTGTAAAGTAAAGCCCATAAACATCCAAAACAGGTAATATAATAGCATGAACCAATCAAAAATTATAGATACGTTGGAGACGTATCAGTGACAAAGAGCTTGTAATAAATGGTTATGTCGATGCAAACTTTGACACCGATCCAGATGACTCTAGGTCGCAATCCGGATACATATTTATATTGAATGGTGGAGCTGTAAGGTTGTGCAGTTCCAAATAGAGTGTCGTGGCGGGATCTACGTGCGAAGTGGAGTACATGGCTGCTTCAGAAGCAACAAATGAAGGAGTTGATATCCGATCTAGGTGTAATACCTAGTGCATCGGGTCCAATGAAAATCTTTTGTAATATACTGGAGCAATTGCCTTGGCAAAGGAATCCAGATTTCACAAGAGAACCAAACACATCAAGAGACGCTTCAATTCCATCCGCCATCAAGTCGCGGAGGGAGACATAGAGATTTGCAAGATACATATGGATCTTAATGTTGCAGACCCATTGACTAAGCCTCTTCCACGAGCAAAACATGATCGGTACCAAGACTCCATGGGTGTTAGAATCATTACTTTGTAATCTAGATTATTGACTCTAGTGCAAGTGGGAGACTGAAGGAAATATGCCCTAGAGGCAATAATAAAGTTGTTATTTATATTTCCTTATATCATGATAAATGTTTATTATTCATGCTAGAATTGTATTAACTGGAAACTTAGTACATGTGTGAATACATAGACAATACATAGTGTCCCTAGTATGCCTCTACTTGATTAGCTCGTTAATCAAAGTGTTGGGGAACGTAGTAATTTCAAAAAATTTCCTACGCACACGCAAGATCATGGTGATGCATAGCAACGAGAGGGGAGAGTGTGTCCACGTACCCTCGTAGACCGAAAGCAGAAGCGTTAGAACAACGCGGTTGATGTAGTCGTACGTCTTCACGACCCAACCGATCAAGCACCGAAACTACGACACCTCCGAGTTCTAGCACACGTTCAGCTCGGTGACGTCCCTCGAACTTCGATCCAGCTGAGTGTCGAGGGAGAGTTCTGTCAGCACGACGGCATGGTGACGATCTTGATGTTCTACCATCGCAGGGCTTCACCTAAGCACCACTACATTATTATCGAGGAGGACTATGGTTGAGGGGGGCACCGCACACGGCTAAGAGATCAATGATCAATTGTTGTCTCTAGAGGTGCCCCCTGCCCCCGTATATAAAGGAGCAAGGGGGAGGGGGCGGCCGGCCAGGAGGGGGCGCGCCAAGGGGAGTCCTACTTCCCACCGGGAGTAGGACTCCCTCCTTTCCTTGTCCAAGTAGGAGAGGGGGAAGGAAGGGAGAGAGGGGAGGATGGAAAGGGGGGGGGCGCCGCCCCCCTCCTTGTCCAATTCGGACTAGAGGGGAGGGGGGCGCGTGGCCTGCCCTGGCCACCCCTCCTCTTCTCCACTTTGGGCCCAAGTGGCCCATTAACCCGCCGGGGGGTTCCGGTAACCCTCGGTTCTCCGGTATATATCCGATAACCTCCGAAACTCATTCTCGTGTCCGAATATAGTCGTCCAATATACCAATCTTCATGTCTCGACCATTTTGAGACTCCTCGTCATGTCCGAAATCACATTTGGGACTCCGAACAAACTTCGGTACATCAAAACTCATAAACTCATAATATAACTGTCATCGAAACCTTAAGCGTGCGGACCCTATGGGTTCGAGAACTATGTAGACATGACCGAGAACTGTTTCCGGTCAATAACCAATAGCAGAACCTGGATGCTCATATTGGCTCGTACATATTCTACGAAGATCTTTATCAGTCAAACCGCATAACAACATACGTTGTTCCCTTTGTCATCGGTATGTTACTTGCCCGAGATTTGATCGTCGTTATCTAAATACCTAGTTCAATCTCGTTACCGGCAAGTCTCTTTACTTGTTATGTAATACGTCATCTCGCAACTAACTCATTAGTCACATTGCTTGCAAGGCTGATAGTGATGTGTATTACCGAGAGGGCCCAGAGATACCTCTCCGACAATCGGAGTGACAAATCCTAATCTCGAAATACGCCAACCCAACAAGTACCTTTGGAAACACCTGTAGAGCACCTTTATAATCACCCAGTGACGTTGTGACGTTTGGTAGCACACAAAGTGTTCCTCCGGTAAACGGGAGTTGCATAATCTCATAGTCACAGTAACATGTATAAGTCATGAAGAAAGGAGTAGCAACATACTAAGCGATCAAGTGCTAAGCTAACGGAATGGGTCAAGTCAATCACATCATTCTCCTAATGATGTGATCCCTTTAATCAAATGACAACTCTTTGTCCATGGCTAGGAAACATAACCATCTTTGATAAACGAGCTAGTCAAGTAGAGGCATACTAGTGACACTCAGTTTGTCTATGTATTCACACATGTATCATGTTTCCGGTTAATACAATTCTAGCATGAATAATAAACATTTATCATGAAATAAGGAAATAAATAATAACTTTATTATTGCCTCTAGGGCATATTTCCTTCAGTCTCCCAGTTGCACTAGAGTCAATAATCTAGATTACACAGTAATGATTCTAACACCCATGGAGTCTTGGTGCTGATCATGTTTTGCTCGTGGAAGAGGCTTAGTCAATGGGTCTGCAACATTCAGATCCATATGTATCTTCCAAATCTCTATGTCTCCTACCTGGACTTGGTCCCGGATGGAATTGAAGCGTCTCTTGATGTGCTTGGTCCTCTTGTGAAATCTGGATTCCTTTGCCAAGGCAATTGCACCAGTATTGTCACAGAAGATCTTCATTGGTCCCGATGCACTAGGTATGACACCTAGATCGGAAATGAACTCCTTCATACAGAGTCCTTCATTTGCTGCTTCCGAAGCAGCTATGTACTCCGCTTCACATGTAGATCCCGCCATGACTCTTTGTTTAGAACTGCACCAACTGACAGCTCCACCGTTTAATATAAACACGTATCCGATTTGCGATTTAGAATCGTCCGGATCAGTGTCAAAGCTTGCATCGACGTAACCATTTACGACTAGCTCTTTGTCACCTCCATAAACGAGAATCATTTCCTTAGTCCTTTTCAGGTATTTCAGGATGTTCTTGACCGCTGTCCAGTGATCCACTCCTGGATTACTTTGGTACCTCCCTGCCAAACTTATTGCTAAGCATACGTCTGGTCTGGTACACAGCATTGCATACATGATAGAGCCTATGACTGAAGCATAGGGAACATCTTTCATTTTCTCTCTATCTTCTGCAGTGGTCGGGCATTGAGTTTGACTCAACTTCACACCTTGTAATACAGGCAAGAATCCTTTCTTTGCTTGGTCCATTTTGAACTTTTTCAAAACTTTATCAAGGTATGTGCTTTGTGAAAGTCCAATTAAGCGTCTTGATCTATCTCTATAGATCTTGATGCCCAATATGTAAGCAGCTTCACCGAGGTCTTTCATTAAAAAACTTTTATTCAAGTATCCTTTTATGCTATCCAGAAATTCTATATCATTTCCAATTAACAATATGTCGTCTACATATAATATCAGAAATGCTACAGAGCTCCCAATCACTTTCTTGTAAATGCAGGCTTCTCCAAAAGTCTGTATATAACCATATGCTTTGATCACACTATCGAAGCATTTATTCCAACTCCGAGAGGCTTGCACCAGTCCATAAATGGATCGTTGGAGCTTGCACACTTTGTTAGCATCTTTTGGATCAACAAAACCTTCTGGTTGCATCATATACAACTCTTCTTCTAGATATCCATTCAGGAAAGCAGTTTTGACATCCATTTGCCATATTTCATCATAAAATGCGGCAATTGCAAACATGATTCGGACAGACTTAAACACCGCTACGGGTGAGAAAGTCTCATCGTAGTCAACCCCTTGAACTTGTCAAAAACCTTTTGCAACAAGTCGAGCTTTGTAGACAATTACATTACCATCAATGTCAGTCTTCTTCTTGAAGATCCATTTATTCTCGATGGCTTGCCGATTATCGGGCAAGTCAACCAAAGTCCATACTTTGTTCTCATACATGGATCCCATCTCAGATTTCATGACCTCAAGCCATTTTGCGGAATCTGGGCTCATCATCGCTTCCTCATAGTTCTTAGGTTCGTCATGGTCAAGTAACATGACCTCCAAAATAGGATTGCCGTGCCACTCTGGTGCGGATCTTATTCTGGTTGACCTACGAGGTTCGGTAGTAACTTGATCTGAAGTATCATGATCAATATCATTAGCTTCCTCACTAATTGGTGTAGTCATCAGAGGAACTGATTTCTATGATGAATTATTTTCCAATAAGGGAGCAGGTACAGTTACCTCATCAAGTTCTACTTTCCTCCCACTCACTTCTTTCGAGAGAAACTCCTTCTCTAGAAAGGATCCATTCTTGGAAACTAATGTCTTGCCTTCGGATTTGTGGTAGAAGGTGTACGCAACAGTTTCCTTTGGGTATCCTATGAAGACACATTTCTCCGATTTGGGTTCGAGCTTATCAGGTTGAAGTTTTTTCACATAAGCATCGCAACCCCAAACTTTAAGAAACGACAACTTTGGTTTCTTGCCAAACCATAGTTCATAAGGCATCGTCTCAACGGATTTTGATGGTGCCCTATTTAACGTGAATGCGGCCGTCTCTAAAGCATAACCCCAAAACGATAGCGGTAAATCAGTAAGAGACATCATATATTGCACCATATCTAGTAAAGTGTGATTACGACGTTCAGACACACCATTACGTTGTGGTGTTCCGGGTGGCGTGAGTTGCGAAACTATTCCGCATTGTTTCAAATGTAAACCAAACTCGTAACTCAAATATTCTCCTCCACGATCAGATCGTAGAAACTTTATTTTCTTGTTACGATGATTTTCAACTTCACTATGAAATTCTTTGAACTTTTCAAATGTTTCAGACTTATGTTTCATTAAGTAGATATACCCATATCTGCTTAAATCATCTGTGAAGGTGAGAAAATAACGATACCCGCCGCGAGCTTGAATATTCATTGGACCACATACATCAGTATGTATGATTTCCAATAAATCTATTGCTCGCTCCATAGTTCTGGAGAATGGCGTTTTAGTCATCTTGCCCAGGAGGCATGGTTCGCAAGTACCAAGTGATTCATAATCAAGTGATTCCAAAAGTCCATCTGTATGGAGTTTCTTCGTGCGCTTTACACCAATATGACCTAAACGGCAGTGCCACAAATAAGTTGCACTATCATTATTAACTCTGCATCTTTTCGCTTCAACATTATGAATATGTGTATCACTACTATCGAGATTCATCAAAAATAGACCACTCTTCAAGGGTGCATGACCATAAAAGATATTACTCATATGAATAGAACAACCATTATTCTCAGATTTAAATGAATAACCGTCTCGCATCAAACAAGATCTAGATATAATGTTCATGCTCAATGCTGGCACCAAATAACAATTATTCAGGTCTAAAACTAATCCCGAAGGTAGATGTAGAGGTAGCATGCCGACGGCGATCACATCGACTTTGGAACCATTTCCCACGCGCATCGTCACCTCATCCTTAGCCAGTGTCCAGTCAATCTGTAGTCCCTGTTTTGAGTTCCAAATATTAGCAACAGAACCAGTATCAAATACCCAGGTGCTACTGCGAGCTCTGGTAAGGTACACATCAATAACATGTATATCACATATACCTTTGTTCACCTTGCCATCCTTCTTATCAGCCAAATACTTGGGGCAGTTCCGCTTCCAGTGACCAGTCTGTTTGCAGTAGAAGTACTCAGTCTCAGGCTTAGGTCCAGACTTGGGTTTCTTCTCTTGAGCAGCAACTTGTTTGTTGTTCTTCTTGAAGTTCCCCTTCTTCTTCCCTTTGCCCTTTTTCTTGAAACTGGTGGTCTTGTTGACCATCAACACTTGATGCTCCTTTTTGATTTCTACCTCCGCAGCCTTTAGCATTGCGAAGAGCTCGGGAATAGTCTTGTTCATCCCTTGCATATTATAGTTCATCACAAAGCTCTTGTAGCTTGGTGGCAGTGATTGGAGAATTCTGTCAATGACGCAGTCATCTGGAAGAATAACTCCCAGTTGAATCAAGTGATTGTTATACCCGGACATTCTGAGTATATGCTCACTGACAGAACTATTCTCCTCCATCTTGCAGCTATAAAACTTATTGGAGACTTCATATCTCTCAATCCGAGCATTTGCTTGAAATATTAACTTCAACTCTTGGAACATCTCATATGCTCCATGACGTTCAAAATGTCGTTGATGTCCCGGTTCTAAGACGTAAAGCATGGCACACTGAACTATCGAGTAGTCATCAGCTTTGCTTACCAAATGTTCACAACGTCCGCAGTTGCATCTGCAGCATGCCTGGCACCCAGGGTGTTTCCAGGACGTAATTCTTCTGTGCAGCAATGAGGATAATCCTCAATTTACGGACCCAATCTGTGTAATTGCTACCATCATCTTTCAACTTAGCTTTCTCAAGGAACGCATTAAAATTCAACGGAACAACAGCACGAGCCATCTATCTACAATCAACACAGACATGCAAAATACTATCAGGTACTAAGTTCATGATAAATTTAAGTTCAATTAATCATATTACGAAAGAAATCCCACTTAGATAGACATCCCTCTAATCATCTAAGTGATCACGTGATCCAAATCAACTAAACCATAACCGATCATCACGTGAAATGGAGTAGTTTTCAATGGTGAACATCATTATGTTGATCATATGTACTATATGATTCACGCTTGACCTTTCGGTCTCAGTGTTCCGAGGCCATATCTGCATATGCTAGGCTCGTCAAGTTTAACCTGAGTATTCTACGTGTGCAAAACTGGCTTGCACCCGTTGTAGATGGACGTAGAGCTTATCACACCCGATCATCACGTGGTGTCTGGGCACGACGAACTTTGGCAACAGTGCATACTCAGGGAGAACACTTTTATCTTGAAATTTAGTGAGAGATCATCTTATAATGCTACCAACAATCAAAGCAAGATAAGATGCATAAAGGATAAACATCACATGCAATCAATATAAGTGATATGATATGGCCATCATCATCTTGTGCTTGTGATCTCCATCTCCAAAGCATCGTCATGATCACCATCGTCACCGGCGCGACACCTTGATCTCCATCGTAGCATCATTGTCGTTTCGCCACCTATTGCTTCTACGACTATCGCTACCGCTTAGTGATAAAGTAAAGCAATTACAGGGCGATTGCATTGCATACAATAAAGCAACAACCATATGGCTCCTGCCAGTTGCGATAACTCAGTTACAAAACATGATCATCTCATACAATAAAATATAGCATCACGTTTTGACCATATCACATCACAACATGCCCTGCAAAAACAAGTTAGACATCCTCTACTTTGTTGTTGAAAGTTTTACGTGGCTGCTACGGGCTGAGCAAGAACTGTTCTTACCTACGCATCAAAATCACAACAATAGTTCGTCAAGTTAGTGTTGTTTAAACCTTCTCAAGGACCGGGCGTAGCCACACTCGGTTCAACTAAAGTTGGAGAAACTGACAACCGCCAGCCACCTGTGTGCAAAGCACGTCAGTAGAACCAGTCTCGCGTAAGCATACGCGTAATGTCGGTCCGGGCCGCTTCATCCAACAATACCACTGAACCAAAGTATGACATGCTGGTAAGCAGTATGACTTGTATCGCCCACAACTCACTTGTGTTCTACTCGTGTATATAACATCAACACATAAAACCTAGGCTCGGATGCCACTGTTGGGGAACGTAGTAATTTCAAAAAATTTCCTATGCACACGCAAGATCATGGTGATGCATAGCAACGAGAGGGGAGAGTGTGTCCACGTACCCTCGTAGACAGAAAGTGAAAGCGTTTGAACAACGCGGTTGATGTAGTCGTACGTCTTCACGGCCCGACCGATCAAGCACCAAAACTACGGCACCTCCGAGTTCTAGCACACGTTCAGCTCGATGACGTCCCTCGAACTCCGATCCAGCCGAGTGTCGAGGGAGAGTTCCATCAGCATGATGGCGTGGTGACGATCTTGATGTTGTACCATCGTAGGGCTTTGCCTAAGCACCGCTACAATATTATCGAGGAGGACTATGGTGGAGGGGGGCACCGCACACGGCTAAGAGATCAATGATCAATTGTTGTCTCTAGAGGTGCCCCCCTGCCCCCGTATATAAAGGAGCAAGGGGGAGGGGGCGGCCGGCCAGGAGGGGGCGCACCAAGGGGAGTCCTACTCCCACCGGGAGTAGGACTCCCTCCTTTCCTTGTCCAAGTAGGAGAGGAGGAAGGAAGGGAGAGAGGGGAGGAAGGAAAGGGGGGGGGGGGGCGCTGCCGCCCTCCTTGTCCAATTCGGACTAGAGGGGAGGGGGGCGCACGGCCTGCCCTGGCCACCCCTCCTCTTCTCCACTTTGGGCCCAAGTGGCCCATTAACCCCCCGGGGGATTCCGGTAACCCCCGGTTCTCTAGTATATATCCGATAACCTCTGAAACTCATTCTGGTGTCCGAATATAGTCATCCAATATACCAATCTTCATGTCTCAACCATTTCGAGACTCCTCGTCATGTCCGTAATCACATTTGGGACTCCAAACAAACTTTGGTATATCAAAACTCATAAACTCATAATATAACTGTCATCGAAACCTTAAGTGTGCGGACCCTACGGGTTCGAGAACTATGTAGACATGACCCAGAACTGTTTCCGGCCAATAACCAATAGCGGAACCTGGATGCTCATATTGGCTCCTACATATTCTACGAAGATCTTTATCGGTCAAACCACATAACAACATACGTTGTTCCCTTTGTCATCGGTACGTTACTTGCCCGAGATTTGATTGTCGGTATCTCAATACCTAGTTCAATCTCGTTACCGGCAAGTCTCTTTACTCGTTATGTAATACATCATCTCGCAACTAACTCATTAGTCACATTTCTTGCAAGGCTTATAGTGATGTGTATTACCGAGAGGGCCCAGAGATACCTCTCCGACAATCGGAGTGACAAATCCTAATCTCGAAATACGCCAACCCAACAAGTACCTTTGGAAACACCTGTAGAGCACCTTTATAATCACCCAGTTATGTTGTGACGTTTGGTAGCACACAAAGTGTTCCTTCGGTAAACGGGAGTTGCATAATCTCATAGTCACATGAACATGTATAAGTCATGAAGAAAGCAGTAGCAACATACTAAATGATCAAGTGCTAAGCTAACGGAATGGGTCAATTCAATCACATCATTCTCCTAATGATGTGATCCCGTTAATCAAATGACAACTCTTTGTCCATGGCTAGGAAACATAACCATCTTTGATAAACGAGCTAGTCAAGTAGAGGCATACTAGTGACACTCAGTTTGTCTATGTATTCACACATGTATCATGTTTCCGGTTAATACAATTCTAGCATGAATAATAAACATTTATCATGAAATAAGGAAATAAATAATAACTTTATTATTGCCTCTAGGGCATATTTCCTTCACAAAGATGGTTATGTTTGCTAACCGTAGACATGTGTTGTCATTTGATGAATGGGATCACATCATTAGGAGAATTATGTGATAGACAAGACCCATCATTTAGCTTAGCATTATGATCGTTACAGTTTTTTGCTACTGCTTTGTTCATGACTTATACATGTTCCTTTGACTATGAGATTATGCAACTCCCAAATACCGGAGGAACACCTTGTGTGTTATCAAACATCACAACATAACTGGGTGATTATAAAGATGCTCTACATGTGTCTTCGAAGGTGTTTGTTGGGTTGGCATAGATCAAGATTAGGATTTGTCACTCCTTGTATCGGAGAGGTATCTCTAGGCCCTCTCGGTAATGCTCATCACTATAAGCCTTGCAAGCAGTGTGAGTAATGAGTTAGTTGCGGGATGAAGAATTACGGAACAAGTGAAGAGACTTGCTGGTAACGAGATTGAACTAGGTATGATGATACCAACGACCGAATCTCGGGCAAGTAACATACCAATGACAAAGGGAACAACGTATGTTGTCGTGCGGTTTGACCGATAAAGATCTTCATAGAATATGTGGGAACCAACATATGAGCATACAAGTTCCGCTATTGGTTATTGATCAGAGATATGTCTCGGTCATGTCTACATAGGTCTCGAACCCGTAGGATCCGCACACTTAACGTTCAATGACGATTTGTATTATGAGTTATGTGATTTGATGACCAAAGTTTGTTCGGAGTCCCGAATGAGATCACGAACATGACGAGGAGTCTTGAAATGGTCAAGACATAAAGATCGATATATTGGAAGGTTATATTCGGACACCTTAATGGTTCCGGAGTGTTTCAGGTATAATTTGGAGTACTGGGAGGTTACCGGACCCCCCCCCCCCCGGGGAAGTAGTGGGCCTTCATGGGCCTTAGTGGAAAGGAGAGGAGGGCCGCAAGGGTGGCCGCGACCCCCCCATGGCAAGTACGAATTGTACTAGGGAGGCGGCGGTGAAGTTGACTCCCCCTATGGCGCGCCCCTCCTGGCTGCCGGCCTCCTCCTCTCCCTCCTTTATATACGTGGCCAGGGGGCACCCCAAAGCACAACAAACAATCTCTTAGCCGTGTGTGGTGCCCCCTCCACAGTTTAACACCTCGGTCATATCGTTGTAGTGCTTAGGCGAAGCTCTGCGCTGGTAATTTCATCATCACCTTCACCATGCCATCATGCTGACGAAACTCTCCCTCGTCCTCAACTGGATCAAGAGCACGAGGGACGTCATCATGCTGAATGTGTGCTGAACATGGAGGTGCCGTACGTTTGGGACTTGGATCGGTTGGCTCGTGAAGACGTTCGACTACATCAACCGCGTTAGTAAATGCTTCCGCTTTCGGTCTATGAGGGTACGTGGACACACTCTCCCGTCTCGTTGCTATGCATCTCCTAGATAGATCTTGCGTGAATGTAAGAAAGTTTTTGAATTACTACGTTCCCCAATAGTGGTATCAGAGCCAGGTTTATGTGTAGATGATATATGCACGAGTAGAACACAATGAGTTGTGGGCAATAAGAGGCATACTGCTTACCACCAACGTCTTACTATGATTCAGTGGTATTGTTGGATGAAGTGGCCCGGACCGACATTACATGACCATGTTCATGAGACTGGTTCTACCGACGTGCTTCGCACACTGGTGGCTAGCGGGTGTATGTTTCTCGAACTTTAGTTGAATCGAGTTTGACTACGGCCGGTCCTTGTTGAAGGTTAAAACAACACACTTGACAAAAAATCGTTGTGGTTTTGATGTGTTGGTAAGAACGGTTCTTGTTAGAAACCCGTAGCAGCCATGTAAAACTTGCAACAACAAAGTAGAGGATGTCTAACTTGTTTTTGCAGGGCTTGTTGTGATGTGATATGGTCAAGACATGATGTGATATAAATTGTTGTAGGAGATGATCATGTTTTGTAACAGAGTTATCGGCAACTGGCAGGAGCCATATGGTTGTCGCTTTATTGAATGAAATGCAATTGCCATGTAATTGCTTTACTTTATCACTAAGCAGTAGCGATAGTTGTAGTAGCAATAGTTGGCGAGACGACAACGATACTACGATGGAGATCAAGGTGTCAAGCCGGTGACGATGGAGATCATGAAGATGCTTCGGTGATGGAGATCATAAGCACAAGATGATGATGGCCATATCATGTCATATATTTTGATTGCATGTGATGTTTATCTTTTATGCATCTTATTTTGCTTAGTACGACGGTAGCATTATAAGATGATCCCTCACTAAATTTCAAGGTATAAGTGTTCTCCTTGAGTATGCACCGTTGCTACAGTTCGTCGTGCCGAGACACCACTTGATGATTGGATGTGATAAGCTGTACGTTCACATACAACGAGTGCAAGCCAGTTTTGCACATGCAGAATACTCGGGTTAAACTTGACGAGCCTAGCATATGCAGATATGGCCTCGGAACACTGAGACCGAAAGGTCGAACGTGAATCACATAGTAGATATGATCAACATAGAGATGTTCACCATTGAAAGCTACTCCATCTCACATGATGATCGGACATGGTTTAGTTGATATGGATCACGTGATCATTTAGATGACTAGAGGGATGTCTATCTAAGTGGGACTTCTTTAGTAATATGATTAATTGAACATTAATTTATCATGAACTTAGTCCTGATAGTTTTTTGCATATCTATGTTGTTGTAGATCAATGGCTCATGCAACCGTTCCCGTGAATTTTAATGCGTTCCTAGAGAAAGCTAAGTTGAAAGATGATGGTAGCAATTACACGGATTGGGTCCGTAACTTGAGGATTATCCTCATTGCTGCACAGAAGAATTTCGGCCTAGAAGCACCTCTAGGTGCAAGGCCTGCTGCAGGAGCAACTACAGACGTTATGAATGTCCGGCAGTGCAAAGCTGATGACTACTCGATAGTTCAGTATGCCATGCTTTACGGCTTAGAATCGGGACTTCAAAGACGTTTTGAACGTCATGGAGCATATGAGATGGTCCAAGAGTTGAAGTTAATATTTCAAGCAAATGCCCAAGTTGAGAGATATGAAGTCTCCAATATGTTCTGTAGCTGCAAAATGGAGGAGAATAATTCTGTCAGTGAACACATGCGCAGAATGTCTGGGTACCATAACCACTTGAGTCAGCTGGGAGTTAATCTTCCAGATGATAGTGTCATTGATAGAGTTCTTCAATCACTGCCACCAAGCTATAAAGGCTTCGTGATGAACTATAATATGCAAGGGATGACGAAAACGATTCCCAAGCTCTTCGCAATGCTATAGGCTGTGGAGGTAGCAATCAAGAAGGAGCATCAAGTGTTGATGGTTAACAAGACCACTAGTTTCAAGAAAAAGGGCAAAGGGAAGAAAGGGAACTTCAAGAAGAATAGCAAGCAAGTTGATACTCCCGGGAAGAAGCCCAAGTATGGACATAAGCCTGAAACTGGGTGCTTCTACTACAAAGGGACTGGTCACTGGAAGCGGAACTGCCCCAAGTATTTGGCGGATAAGAAGGATGGAAAAGTGAAAGGTATATTTGATATACATGTTATTGATGTGTACCTTACTAATACTCGTAGTAGCGCCTGGGTATTTGATACTGGTTATGTTGCTCATATTTGCAACTCGAAACAGGGGCTACATAATATTTATTTGGTGCCAGCGTTGAGCATGAACATTATATCTGGATCTTGTTTGATGCGAGACGATTATTCATTTAAATCAGAGAATAATAGTTGTTCTATTTATATGAGTAATATCTTTTTTGGTCATGCACCCTTGTTGAGTGGTCTATTTTTGTTGAATCTCGATCAGGGTGATACACATGTTCACAATATTGAAGCGAAAATATGAAAAGTTGATAATGATAGTGCAACTTATTTGTGGCTCTACCTTTTAGTCATATTGGTGTAAGGTGCATGAAGAAACTCCATGCTGATAGGCTTTCGGAATCACTTAGTGCTTGCGAACCATGCCTCATGGGCAAGATGACTAAAACTCCGTTCTCCGGAACAATGGAACGAGCTACTGACTTATTGGAAATAATACATACCGATGTATGCCGTCCAATGAGTGTTGAGGCTCGTGGTGGGTATCGTTATTTTCTGACCTTCACAGATGATTTGAGGAGATATGGGTATATCTACTTAATGAAACATAAGTCTGAAACATTTTAAAAGTTTTCAAAGAATTTCAGAGTGAAGTGGAAAATCATCGTAACAAGAAAATAAAGTTTTTATGATCTGATCGTGGAGGCGAATATTTGAGCTACGCATTTGGTCTTCATTTGAAACAATGTGGAATAGTTTCGCAACTCACGCCACCTAGAACACCACAGCATAATGGAGTGTCCGAATGTTGTAACTGTACTTTATAGGGTATGGTGCGATCTATGATGTCTGTTGGATCGAAAGTATGTCTACAAGGGGGGGGGGTGATTAGACTACTTTACCGAATAAAAATCTAGCATTTTCCCAATTTTAGTTCTTGGCAGATTTTAGCAACTTAGCACAAGTCAAGCAATCACAATACAATTCAAGGAAGCATGCAATGAGTTTATGAGCAGTGGAAAGTAAAGCATGCAACTTGCAAGAAAGTAAAGGGATGGGATTGGAGTGTGCAAACGCAATTGGAGACACAAATGTTTTTGGCGTGGTTCCGATAGGTGGTGCTATCGTACATCCACGTTGATGGAGACTTCAACCCACGAAGGGTAACGGTTGCACGAGTCCACGGAGGGCTTCACCCATGAAGCGTCCATGAAGAAGCAACCTTGTCTATCCCACCATGGCCATCACCCATGAAGCACTTGCCTCACTAGGGTAGATCTTCACGAAGTAGGCGATCTCCTTTCCCTTACAAACTCCTTGGTTCAACTCCACAATCTTGTCGGAGGCTCCCAGAAAATGAGAAGTGGAAGTGTAGGCATGTTCTAATGGCTTCCCTCATGAATGAGAGAGGGAGGAGGGGTATATATAGCCCCCACACAAAATCTAACCGTTACACACAATTTACCAAACTTGGTGGGACCGAATCATAAAACTCGGTCGGACCGGTTTAGTTCGTAATGTGACCGTTAGGAATTTCGGTGGGATCGACATGTCAACTCGGTGGGACCAATATCATTAGGGTGAGGGCATAACGTAATCTCGGTTTGACCGATTACACAAACTCGGTGGAACCGATTTTGGTAATAAGCTAACCAGAGAGTTGGTCAGGCAAACTCGGTGGGACCGATTCGCTCATCTCGGTTGGACCGAAACATTACGAAAGGGAAACAGAGAGTTTACATTGCGAAGTTGGTGGGACCAATCGCTCATCTCGGTTAGACCAAAATGTTACGAAGGGAAACAGAGAGTTTGCAATCCCATCTCGGTGAGACCGAGATCCCTATCGGTTATTCCGAAGTGACTAGGGTTTCTGGAAGTGATAATGTCAAATGAACTCGGTGGCGCCGGATGGATCAAATCGGTGGGGCCGAGTTTGACTTTTGGTTTGGGACATATGTGGATATGATAAAGTGGTTGATGGCTTCGGAGCATATCATTACGCATAATGAGAGCAAGCAAGCCATTAAGCTACACCTCATCCCGTTTTAATAGTATTGGCTTTCCTATAGACTCAATGTGATCTTGGATCACTAAAATAGAAATGTAGAGTCTTGAACTTTGAAGCTCGAGCCAATCCTTTGTCCTTAGCACTTTGAGGGGTCCACATTCCTAATCCATGCCATGCCAATCATTGAACTTTCCTGCAATATTTATCTTGAAATAACATTAGTTCAATGAGCTATATGTTGTTAATCATTACCAAAACCACCCAGGGATAGTTGCACTTTCAATCTCCCCCTTTTAGGTAATTGATGACAACATACATATCAAAGCTTCGACAAATGATGATAAGATTGAAATACATCATTGCTTTGAGAAGTATGTGATAAGTAAGAGCTCCCTCTAGATTTGTGCATCATGTAAAATTTGCTTTGGATTGCAAATGCACAATCTGTTAGGATCATGGGTCACTCTTCCATGTCACATACATCTTGGTGGAGCGCTCAAAATGATAACAATAAAAAACATGCACTCATCACCAAGCAAAGTGAATGATCATATATGGAAATAAGAGATGATATCATTCAAGCACACATTAAAGTAGTATATTATCAACCACATGATGATCCAAGTATCTCACAAAAGACATAATGTAACAAGCAGTCATACAATAAAGTTCAACCAAATAAAGTTCAAGAGAGACAAAAAGCAACAGTCTCTCTCTCGAAGGCTATGATCTATACATATTTCCCCCCCTTTGGCAACAAGTTACCAAAAATTTCAAATATGCATAGTGCTATGTGTTTCTCAGGCTTGGTCTCCATGAGGTGGTATAGAGATGACTCCAAGGGCGAAGGCTTCTATTGATGTAGCTGGAGCTACTGGAGTGGGTGCTGGAGGTGGTACTAAAGCTGTGGCTGCTGGTGCAGATGTGGTGGTTGTAGTATCTGGTACTGGCACTGTATCAGACCTCTGACCTCTTGGCACTCTTGTGAAAGCATCTGTAGTAGCCTTGCCTTTCTTCTCCTCTACTTCCTCCCGGAGTTTCTCAACTACTGACTGAATCTCAGTTACTTTGACATCAAGATCATATAATTTTTGCTCAATGATTCTCTCCAAACTCTCCTAATTTTGAGTCAGGGTGGCCAAGCCCTTCTCAATCCTCAAGGTGGATTGGATTGGAAATCCAAGTTGATCTTGTTGCTATTTAAGAACACCTGAGATGCCTCTTCAGCACTTGGCATCTTTGCAGCCTTATTTGCCCTTGCCTTTGCTCTCTTCTCATGTGCTTGCACTGATGAAGGATCATTCTCATCCATGACCACTGTGTTGTCTTCAAATTCTGGTCCGAGAGGTAAGTGCTCCTTGTCCAACAAATAAGTGCCTGTGCCCATCTTTGAGTTGATGAGCACCTGAATTTGTGGAGCATACCCACAAGATCTTTTCTGATCAGCAGTTGTCCTCTTGATTGTTTCTACAATCAGACTCATCACCTTGAATTTCTGAGGTACATCAAAAATGTGCAGCAAATTGATTGAATGTCCTCTTATCATCCTGTGATCTCCAGACTTGGGCAAAAAGGTATGCCTCAGGATGGTGTTGATTGTAGGCAGACCTGACAACAAGTACTTCACTGAACCAAACTTGTGAGTTTCCTGGGCTGCATCAAGAATTTCCTTGTACATACTTGCCATTGAGTTGTGGTCATTCTTCTTCTTGGAATACACATCCAAGTCATCCTCATGAGCTGCTGGGGCATTTATCAACTTGGCCCATTCATCAATAGTAGATTGGTACCTTGTACTTTCTGACATCCATACTATCCCGCCATCTGGATAGAAATGAGCAGTGGAGTAGAATTGCATGATCAGCTCATCATTCCACTTAGTGAGCTTCTGGCCAACAAACTTGTCAACTCCACAATCCTTGAAGCTATCATATACACCTGGGAAGTGATCTTAATTTTCTCTAATGTATGTCCACTCAACCAATCTCATGTCACAGACAATTGGCTTCTTGTCAAGCAGAATGGTCTCATAGAAATCTTGCTATTCTTTGGTGTGGAACCTGTAATCCATAACAGTTCTCATTCTCATAGTATAAGGGCCATTATTCGTCCAAAGTCTCAGACCTGCATCCTTGCTGATGCTCATGTCCTCTGCCACTGGATGTGTGTCATTGTGGTCTGGGATCTTTGGTTTGATCTTTCTCAGCACTTGGGCTTCAGCTTCTTCTTCTGTAGCTTCAGGCAGTGGGCCTTGTTTCTTCTCTTCAGCAGGGATGTTTCTTGTGCTTCTCTTTGGTGCAGTCTTGGTGGATCGAGCAGCAGCTTTGGGAGCAGGTTTGGGCTTAGGAGCAGCCCCCTGATCTGATTGCATCTCCCATAAGCTTTTGTGCCTTAGGTGCTGGAGCAACATCCTCTTCCTCTTCCTCTTCAGAATCTCTCATCATAGAGGGCTTGCCAATGATCATGGCAGTGGTCTTCTTGACCCTCTCATTCCTCTTCTTCCCTTCTACAACTGCCTCTTTGGGTTCTGATCCCAAAGTTTCTTGAGTGGAGGCGCTGGGCTTAGACATAGGAACTCTCCTTGCTGGTGCCTTCCTGTTCATGCCAGGCTTTGTAGATGCAGTAGTGCCAAACTCCTTCTTCACCACTTTATTCTTGGAAGTGTCCTCATCCTCAGGTGCAACATAATACTCATCCTCTGAATCTGAGGTTCTCTTCTTCCTTGCTCTAGTGGCTGCCTTGGGCAAGTTACTAGGTGTGCTCCTGCTGCCCTCATCATAGCTGCTTGAGGTACTAGTGCCCTCACTCAAATGCACTTGCTCTTCAGGCTTATTCTGGCTATCACATTGGCCAGACATCTTGCAGGCAAACTATCAGCAGACCCTGTGAATAGATATAGACGAGGTAGAGTAGATGAGCATCACAAAAAACAGAGGTTTTGGAAAATAAATGAGTCAAAAATCTTAGTTTTAGTTCTCTACAGAAATGATCTGGGAGCTACCAAATTGACAAACTCGGTGATACAGAAGCAACATTTGGAGCCTAAACTAGTGAACTTGGTCAGATTGAGTCACAATTTGGTGGCACCGAGATTGCTAGGCTTTCACAGAGAAGTGATCTCGGTCATACCGATTTGCAATTTCCGGTCAGACCAAAAGTCGCATGTGCAATGGCCTAAGCCAAATCGATGAGATCGATTTCTATGATTCGCTCGGTCTGAGATGAGTTCTACGGAGAGCTAATACTAAAAGTTCTAAATCAAAATAAGCCTAAGGAAGATTTAGATGGATAAATCGATTTCATTCGTGGCAAGAATTATGGCATTGTCCTTGTGCTAGGAATCGGAGGTAAATAGAAAACACAAGGGGTTGAACATATACCCTAGATCGGCGGCTCTTCACTATGGTGGCGACGGCGGGGCAGAATCCATTGACGGAGGCAGAAACCAGCGGCGGGGGGTCGCCGGCGGCGAGGAGACGATCCGGAGACCCGAGGAGGCAGAGCAACACACGCGCGAGCTGAGGGGTTTTGAAGAAATTTCCAAAATCTCACCCATGGGTATATATATCCCGACCCTGTCGGTGTGACCGAGTGGAACAACTCGGTGGCACAGAGATTGCAGAATCGCAAGCGGTTGCTGCAACTCGGTGTGACCGAAGTGTTCAAATAGGTTGCATCGAGATGAAAACCTAGATCAACTTAGTGAACTCGGTGTGACTGAAATGGATGACTCGGTCATACCGAAATGCGCAAAGAGATTTTGGAAGTTTAAGTCTATGATGAATCGGAGATTCCGAGTGCTCCTCACACAGAGTGGTTCAAATCTAACTTTATCAAACTTTGTGATGTAGCATGAATAAAGTTTGAGACGAGAAAAGCATAGATAGCTAGAGAAGGTTCTTAGGCATTCTTGTCCATCCACTTGGCATAAAGAGAAAGAGCCAAACAAACAAAAAAATAAGTGGATGTGCTCGAATGAGTAAAATATGCAAACAACATGCTCACACAATAAGATGGCAAATGAAATATGTGACAAAGCATGCACAACCACTTCTAGCATCTATCAAGCAATTTGCGATGACTAGGTCATCTATATATGAGTATATTGACTTAGGAGTCAAATGAGAACATTTGATCATAGGTCATACTCATCGTTTAAGCACAAGTGGGGTTGCCACTTTTACATAAAGCATTGTTGTGTTCACACCATTAGAGTTGCTTTAGCTCAATTCTTAGAGTAAAGCTGCCCCTAGATGTGAGATCCCCCCTAAGAGGGATGAACTAACCTTGGGTTTTGTCGATGATAACTTCATGTAGGTGTTGAAGATGTGGATGCTCAATGTTGATGTAGACCATTTGGAGCAATCCATTGGAGTGAGTTGCACTTTCAATACCTACACAGGTTAGTCCCACAAGGAACAAGCAAAGATATCCATAGACATAGAGTGAAGTACACACAAGATGATGTCCATGACAACATTAGGTTACCTTGTCCCTTGTCTTACCAACAAGAGGGTTTGTGACTCCTTGAACTAGTACATGATATGAAGGTTGTTTGCACTTGTTCTTGCCAAAATGATATGAGTGAAGTTTATTGGCGGAGTCACTCTCAAGAACTCTCTAGTCCTTTTTCAGGATCCACATCATCTTGATGGGAATCCTTGGAGTTGTAGTCGTACTTGATGAAGTAGAACTTGATGTATTCTTGGGAACCCACTTGACCAAGGCCTTGGGAGCTTCTTCAAATGCATCAATCTGCTCTTGAAGCTTGTCCTTGCATTTTAGCTTGTGGTCTTGTGGTGGAAGATCATCTTGAGCTTGTGTCCCTTGGAAAGAAGTAGGATCATACTTCTCTTGTTGAGGAACAAACTTCGTCTTGGGGTATTCATCTTCTTCCCACTCAACTCCATTAGCATTGAACTTTTGTTCAAAACCAACACCTTGATTCTTCCGGTGCCTTCCTTGCTTGCGTACAATTTCCTCAAATTGCTTACTCCCGGCAAGGCTCTTGTAGGCAACTATCTCTATAATAACCTTCAATAAGCTATTTTCTTGCTCAAGTGTAACTTGGCTAAGAGAATCATTAGTGGAATCAAGAGAACTACTAGAAGCAACAATATTGGATTTAGCATGAATATTGTTAGTACTAGAAGAAGAATCTTTCTTACTCTTGTTGTTAGATTTAGATTGTGTCATGTAAGTAGACAAGAGTAAATGCTTGGCAATGTAAGAAGAACTTTTCTTGTGAAGATCATCATTGATTGCCTTTAAAAACTCATGCTCTTGCTTAAGCTTGACCTTTTCAAAGCGTAATTTCTCACGAGTCTTTAAAAGTTCTCGATGATCTTCCAAGGTAGTTTCATGAGCTAACTTAACGTGTCTAGTTCTGTAGTTAGACGCTCAATCTTCTCCTTATCATTGTCATTCGTTTTATCTTGATTAGCATGATTAATTGATGTTTCATCATAGTTTTCATCACTAGAGTTGTCAACAAGTAAATCATCATCACCTAACAAATCATCTTCATCACTATTGAAATCAACATACTCGGGGTGTGATACCTTTGGGCCTTTAGCCATGAAGCATCTCCCAATTCCTTTATTTGGTGAATAAAATATGTCATACGAGTTAGTTGACACAAGTGCGAGACCGGCAACACCTTCATCTTGAGTGTATTCGGAGTCGGAGTGATAGCTTCTCTCGGAGTGATGGTCGGAGTCGGAGCCGGATACCTATTCACCAACATGAGCTTGATGTCTTTGCTTTGTGTAGCTCTTTGATGATTTGTCCTTCCTTTCCGAATCCTTGCTTCTCTGGGAGGTTCTTCATTCACAACGATCATCTCTACTCCTTCTCTCTCTTGGTGGTGATTCTTCTCTTCTACTTCTTTGTTTAGGTGAATCCTCTCCTTTTGTAGGGAGTCGTACACTCATTGGAGTAGTGTTCAGGTCTTCCAAAATTGTAGAAATTACGCTCATGACTCGAAGATCTTTTTTGATTGTAGGACCTTGACTTGGAACTTCTTTCCTTGCTTCTACTCTTGTAGAATTTGTTTAAGTTCTTCACCATTAGGCTCAATTCTTCACTGAAGGTTTGTTTCTCACTTGATGATGTAGGAGCATCACATGAGGCTTTGTAAGCACCACTTGACTTGTTGTGAAGCTCTTCCTTATCGTTGAGTGACATCTCATGAGCAACATTTCTTCCAGTGATTTCCGTTGGCTTGAGATCTTTGTAGTTGGGCATCATTTGGATAAATGTGCACACGGTACCATATTTTCCATCCAATGCTCTTAGGATCTTCTTGATGATGAATCTATCGGTCATCTCTTCACTTCCTAAGCCGGCAATCACATTTGTGATGAGAGCAAGCCTAGAGTACATTTCAGCGACACCTTTTTTTTGAAAGCTTGGGATAGTGAGGGCACCCCCCCACTGACTTTGTATTATAACTCAGCACACAAGATTACATGGGAAAGAGATTACATGGAGGCAGAGTAGATGTCCTATACATCAAGGGTATAGGGGAGGAGACCATACTAGGCTAATCACTCTATCAACAAATGGCATTAAGGCCTCTTTGATTCTATGTCTCATCATGCCAAAATCCAGTTTGAATCTCTGGCCCCACCCATCAACGGTTGGCGTTATCCTCCTAAAATGTTTATTATTTCGTTCTTTCCAAATGCTCCATGAAGCCACAATGAAGACATCCATGAACATGGGCTCGTTCCATGAATCTTTGGCTGCATGCAAGAGTTGCACCCTATTTCCCTACCTTGGCCAAGTGATCCCCAGCTTCTCCGAACAGGACCTACTGAACTCACACTGAAAAAACAGATGTTCAACAGTTTCCTCTGGCGGCCGACGGCAAAGAAGGCATGTGTAGTCGTCATCCCACAGCTTCATGTGCTTCCTTTTGAGCAGACCACGAGTGTGTAGTCTGTCCGCAAGAAGCAGCCAACAAAAACTATCCATTTGTTGGTGCACTTTTCTTTCCAGATCCATGCAAATGCCTCGTCAGCTACCTCGTGCCAAAAACTGTGTAGGTAATATTTGCTGGAGGCGAGCCCCTCCGCCCCCAGGCTGGATGCCAAGCATCATTCCCTTCGGTAAGCACCAAAGAGGACAAGGCTGCTTGCAGAGCCTCGAGCTCGCCCCTAGCTTGGATGGATAGGGGCAGGTGAAAATTTTGACCTAGGGTAGGCAAAGTCAAGAGCCCTTACACGGAGGCATCTTCATGTTTAGCGAAGGAGAACAGCCGGGGGTGGCTATCGGCCAGAATGTCACCATGCCAATCATCTTTCCAGAATAGGGTCGAACTCCCATCACGCACCACAACGGTCGTAATGCCCCTATAAATAGGAGCCAGGCTCATGACATCTTTCCACCAGAATGATCCGCAGGGGTCCAAAGCATGCGGGACCAAGCCCTCATAGTAGGTCTTCCAAACGAGCTCAACCCACGGGACATCCATGCGGTTATAGAATTTGTGCAACTGCTTGAGTAACAGGACCTGATTTTGGACCTTTAGGTCTATCACACCGAGCCCCCCTTTGTGTTTAGGTCTGCACACAAGGTCCCAGGCCGCTAGGGAGACAACCTTCAGGCCATTGTCAGTGTTCTTGGCCCAGAGGCAATAGCGCCGCAGCTTGTCCAGGTGATCAAGTTCATTGGTGGCAACCTGATGGAGCACATCGCGTAGATCGCAAGGGAGGTGACCACGAAGTTGACTAGAGTGAGTTTTGAGCCCAGGTCAAGAAGTGAGGCCGCCATAGAGAGTTTGCGTTCAACCCATGAGACTAGAGGCATGAGGTCAGCAACAGTCGGCCGGGTCGTGCCCATGGGCATCCCAAGGTACGTAAAAGGCATAGAGCCAACTGAGCAGCCGAAAACCTGCGCCAAACGCAAGGTGAAATGCGCGGCCGTGTTGACAGTAATAAGCGTGGATTTTTGAAAGTTGATCCGCAGGCCCATCGAGGATGCATAGTCTTGGATGGATTTGATGGTTCCGGACTGAATCTCATCAGCAGGCATCACCAAGATTGTGTCATCGGCGTACTGAATCACGGGGTAGTCCTCATCACGTGCTGGGATGGGCAGCTGGATATCACTGGCCCTATATTCAGCGACACCTTCACCATCCTTTGTTTCGAACTTGTCAAGTTGACTTTCAATCACATCCAATTTGGATTCCTTGACGGAGTCGGTACCTTCGTGCATATCAATCAAAGTATCCAAAATTTCCTTTGCATTCTCAAGGCGGCTGATTTTGTTGAATTCTTCGGGGCACAATCCGTTGAAGAGGATATCACAAGATCAAGCAATGTATTGCAGCATTTTCAAATCTTCTGCGGTAGCTTCACGGTTCAGTTCTCTCCCATCAAAGAATTCGTGACAGCCTGATTTTTGGCCCTTTGTTTTTCTTTTGTTTTTCGGAGGTTTTTGCGTGAGTTTTCTTTTCTGTGGCTTTGTGGTCTGGAAACTGAAGAGGATGCCCTCTTCTTTGCTTCCAGAGTGGCTTCTCATTCCCAAATCCTTCCCCAGACCTTTCCATTTTCCATCCTAGCCCAAATCCCATTCTTTTTATTGGGAATATTCATTTTCTATTAAAGGAATAACTCAAAGCAACCTATATTTCCCTCACTCGAAAAATTCCCAAATAATTCTCATAAATTGTTTGGGTCATATCTTGATCAAATAAGGCAAAACATTTCATTGCCATGTTCAAAAATAATTCCCTAACAATTAGTCTTCATTTCTGTCCAGTGTGGTTTTCTATGAAGGAAGTGCCACCTATCTTTTCTTGATTGCTCCCCAACTCCTTGGGCATGTTTATATGTCCAAATAATTGCCCCATGCACAAGTTCAACTTTATTTGCCTAGCCAATCTTCCTCAGCAATTTTTCAAAGTTTCTGTCAAACAGAAGCCATTGTGAAGGAAGTCCTAGCTAGCAATATCCAAATGAGTTGAACTTTTGCACACTCCTTAATGTGCTCATATTAATACCTTCCACCCATTTGCAGACCCATCCAATCATCTATGTGAGCACAGGAGCAAATCTTTGATTCTGGCAATATTTTCAGGTTGTGAAGCAAGTATATTTTATATTGCTTCAAAAATCCTGATAAATTACCAGGTCATTCTAATACCCATAAAACATATCTCCACCCATTTTGGGCATATTCCATTTAGGCATTTGACCACCAAAATTATTTCAAGTTTCTGGTCAGCAGAGATGTTTGTGAAGCAAGTGCCATTTTGGCTTGGACATTTGGCATGAGCTTTTTACAGCATCTTCATATGACCAAATGACCCTGCCTTGCCCAATCTTAGCCCAAGTTGATACTCTATGTGAGTGTATCATCATGATCTTCATTTCTGACCAGATTATGTGGTTGTGAAGTAACTGCAGGAAATATTGATCCATTTACCCTAAAAACCTCCAGGATGAAAGTCCTTCGATAGATAAACCTCCAAGACAAACTATTTACCGAGTTACCAAGCTAGTTTCACCACAGCAAGTTACAAACACCTTCTTACTGGTTTACTTTGGAGCTTAGTGCAAATCTCTTCTTTGCCCCTGGAACGATTTGGTTCCTCATTTCTACTAAGGTCACTAAGGTCAATCTAGTAGACATGGCGGGCCTGGCCAAAACACAGAGTTTGCTCCAGTGCACGTGGTGATCACGTTGATGTCATGCACATTGCGTGCTCTGGCTTCTTCTTGTCCCTGTTCTTGTCGGCTCCCTCCTCGTCTCGACCTCCATTCATGTCCTGGAGCTCCCCTGTGATGCACTGCATCACCTTGCATCGATGGCTTGTCATTGTTAGCCATGAATGAGTCGCTAGGCACATGCCCGTCCCGTGCCCCACCTCTGTCCTCCATTAGATCTTGTCGTTTGCTTGCCCGTGAAGCTCTAGAGCCTTCCCTCGGCCTATATAAGGACCCCTAGACTCTCCCGAAGCTCCCAAGCCCCTCCTCGTCCCTCCTAGCCCACCAGAATCGCCACGTCTTGCCGGAGTTCACCTTTGTCCTCCATGGACGCCTCGGCCTCGGCGTGATTCCGGCCAACCCAGGCCTCCCCTCGTCTCCCCACCACCTCCATAGCCTCTCCCTCGTCCCGCTGAGTCCCCCCACCCACTTGCCCCTCACCGGGGAGCCCTACATCGCCGATAGCCACCGCCGCCCGAAGCTCATGTCCTCCTCCTGGCGTCGCCATTCGCCGCACCTCCCCTCCTCCCCGGCGCCCCCTTCCCCTCTGAATGGAGGCGGCGCAGCCCCCCGGTCCTGCCGGTGCCCTCAGCCGGGCCGGGGATAGCCGGAGCTGGCCGGCCCCTTGGCCGCTTCCCTCCCCTGCCTCTGCTCTGTCTCACGGGAGAACAGGCGACCGGGATGAAGGAGACGACCGAGCCTGGCCCCTCCCCCTGCGCGTGGGACCCGCCTGGAAGTGGCTCCAGCCACGGGTCCACGTGGATAAGTGGAGACGGGTTTCTCCCGGGTACGCTTTTCTTTTGTGAAAACGTATTTTCGTTCTACTTCGGTTCAGAATACATCTTCACTTTAAGAAAACGTATTTCTCCTTATGAACTTTTAGTTTTTCCTCCGAGGGACCCGTTGGTGATGAAAATATTCATAGATTGGTCCCTGATCTTCTTCACCTTGTAACTTTTTAACCGTAACTCCAAATGAGGTGATACCAATGTTCACTTCTTTGTTTCATGCCGCTGAATCGATGCTGACCAGTGCAACCATGCTTACCGGTATGGGACGGTTCTAACTGGGTCTATTGTCGTGCCTCTCGCCAGTGCCTCCAACGAGGGAAGGTTATGGGCGCGCGCTACCCTGATCAGATAGGCGGACATAAGCCTTGTGTACCCGTTGTTGTTGTTATGTGCACATGTCCCTGTTTGGGACGGTTTATTGTTTTGGGCCACGACGGTGGTCGTTGAGGTGTCTGGAGGTAGACACGGGGCCACCCATGACTTAGCCCCGAGGGGAGTTTGTCGGAGTGGCCGGGAGAGTGTCATGGCAGTAGGATGGTTGTGTCGGAACGCCGTTGGTCCACCCGAATGGGAGTGCGAGGCCATGGGTTCCGTAGTGTGGGTATAGTGTACTAACCTCTGCGGAGTGTATATTAAATCTATCGATAGCCGCACCCGCGGATAAGGGCCCAGGTTGAAAGTAGGTCACACCATGAGTCAACAGTAATAAGAATAACTTGATTAATGACAACCCGTGGTTGTGATCACCGTAAGGATCATGGGCCATTTAGTGGTCAGGTTGTGATCACCGTAAGGATCACGGGCCAAGTGTTGGCCGGGTTGTGATTGCCGTAAGGATCATGGTTTGGGACCAAGTGTTGGTCGTGGTTGTGATCGCCGTAAGGATCACGGTGGTATCGAGGATACTGAGTTGCTGTATATTCGTGATGTTGTGTGAGAGTCGTGGGTAAAGATCAAGCTCCTTGTGGTCATTTACTGATCGCTACGGTATTGTTCATACCAAGCTTGATTTGATCCTGAGATGATCGTGTGATGTTTGAGGTTGGTAAGTGATGCATGTGTTGGTTACGAGGTAACCCGAGCAGGATAAGTGGTGCATATGGTGTCATCATGTTGCATACTAGTATTTCGGACTAATATGCTCATATTGTTCAAGCTGTATCATGTTTATGTTGGTCATGCCATGTTATTCTAATGATCTCATGTTAATTCCTGTTTAACCTGTAATTGCCATGCTGTTGTCTGTCTTGAATGCTTCTGGTTATTGTGAGCTTGCAAGTACATTCAATGTACTGACCTAGCGTGTCATGCCAGTTTGCAGGTCATTCTGGATTTGATTGCTTGCTTGTCGTGGTTTCCGTTCATGCGAGCTAGGATAAGTGTTCTAGCCATAGTCCCTACAGAGTGGAGTTCACCACCGTCGTCGTTGTTCTGCTGCTAGAGTTCTTCCGCTGCATCGTGTTGTTCTGCTGCTTGCATAGAGCAACTGAGGATGTTGTAGTGTCACCGTGCCGATGTTATTCATTGTGATATCGGAGACCTTGTATTCATATTCATGTAATAATAGAAAGCTGGTTTGTTCTATGCTAAGTAGTGCCGTATTCCAGAAGACTTCTCCTCAATCTCTGGGCTGGAATACGGGGCATTTTGGTTTCTCTGAGACGAGGTGCCACAGGCTTGGTATCAGAGCAGGTCTGGCCGTAGGACGCCCTAGACCGCGTGAACGTTAGAAATCGATAGTATAGGGTCTGGCTTGTTGATTGCATTTTGTTGGTGCATTTGTTTGTTGCATAGCATGCATATAGCCTTAGTATTTGTGATAATGGTTTATCTCGTGAGTGTAGCTGGCATCGGTTCAGATCCACTACAGCTCAACCTTTGCATCTCCCCAATTCCTTTTTGTTTTGGTGTTTGGTGTCATTTTTGTCCCAGCAAAGTGATGCCAAGTGATCCCAACACTGTTTGCAAAAATGGTGCTCAGGTATCGCGCCGATATCTTTCTTTCAGCCCCGTCTATCATTTCGGTGATGGACATGCTTCTATCCCGGATCCTTCTTTTATTTTGTCGTGTTGGCAACCCTTAATGATCTTAGTTATCAAGAAAGGGCAATGTCAGCAGCCTCAGTTTTTCCCTGCGATCCTATTCCTTGGACAAGTACAGATCTTTTTCCGTCCGCTTGGTAATGATGTGGTTGTGACCTTCGTGTCCTGCTGCATGATTACCGAGTACGTCCTTGCCACCTGGCTAAGCTAGCACTTGGTGTAGCGCTGTTTACACCAATTTTTCCACATATTTATTCGTCCTTGTGCACATCATCACATCATGCCATATCGTAGTACCGGAGATTTTGCGAAATTGGTGTGCTTAAGTAGGCATGCATATTGTGTGACTAGCAGTAATATGTGATGATTGCTTGATTTATTATATTAGTGGTATGCTTGTGTGCTTTTGTTTTAGTCGTTTCTGTTGTTCCTTTCTTTGGGCCTTCAGTGTTACAATTTTCCCCCCTATTAAAGTTGCTCGTCAGCCGACACCGGACCCGAAGAGTCAGCAAGAAATGCATATATTTGGAAACTCAGCTAAACAGAATGGAATTACCAGCTAACTGAAGTGGAATTGGGAATGTCTTGTCTGGATGCAAATGAAATCCTGGATGGACCGTCAGTATCAAGTTTGCATTAGCATGCCCTCATCACAACAAAATGATTAAATCAGCAAGAAGATAAATTGTGTGCAAGGTTGACAGAATATTATCAAAGATATGACTCAGATACAAGTTTAATTTTTCGTTGAGGATGATTTTGGAACTCGATGTACCTGGAAGAGAGCAAAATTATGGCATATACTCAGAAAGGAAAATAGTCCTGCAAAACCCTGTTTCATGCAAGAAATCAATGGCAAAAATATTCAGGTGGTTATATATGTGGAAATCGGTCCGCATATCACAATAAGAAGCTTCTGGTGGAAGCAACCCACTTTTCCCTCAAAAGATACCAGAGAAGTTTCCAAGGCAAGATTCATATATCTTCCTCGGTACGATACGTGAATGATTTTCCGTGCAAGGTATTCTGCCTTCTTCACTAAGCAACCGCAAAAGCTTCCAGCATGAGGTACTGAGTTTTCCCCCAGAAAATTCTTTAAGGGGGTAAGCTTCTGAAGCACGATACCCAGTCTTCTTCAGCAAGCTATCCGATGAAAGTTTCGAGCACAAGCCAGCAAATATTCCTTAGTAAGATGTTGGTACAATGTAGTACGGTGTGGATTGACAGCATATGGCAGTAAATCCGAAACAATCAGAACTTGAGAGGTGTTGAACCTACCATTTAATGGGTTACCTTATCAGAAAAATGAGGATGAGCTACGATTGCCGAAAAATTGCAGCAACAATACCTATGGTTATACAAAGAAGCAATATGGCCCAGCTCTTTCAGCCAAGGATCCAGACCAAGAAAACAATAATGAAGGAGCAAGCCAGTGATGCAGGTATGAAAATTGTACACAACCCCCCCATGGTGCAGATCCCCCAAACAATCTAAGTCAGTATTGATCCACATGGATATGCCTACAGCATGAGTAATAGGCATGAGGAATAGCAGTCTGGAAGCCTGAGTCCTCAATGATATGAATCATCATGGATAGCCTATCGTGAACAAAATTTTTCCGTCAGAACCACCGCCAGTCAAGTCTGCAGATATTATCATACAGGCCAAACCCTTTATGCTGGCCACGACAGGAGACAATAAACCATTTGGTACGGACCCGATACTCACGATAGTGGAACCAGTTAAGATGATTCAGAAACTTCCGCGATGAGTCAAAATCTGTCAGGAAACGGTTATGTTTTAACTCACTGTTTGGAACCCAAAGGACCTGCATTTAGTGAAGAAACCCAATGCAATGAGTCAAAGCTTGAGTTTTCATCATAAAAATCTGATCATCATTACATGAAAGGTTGTAAGTGCCGGGTGGCACACCCAACGGAAATCACTTTTGGATTTGTGAGACGGACATATATTTCAGTCATGATAATTAAATCACACTCAGCTAGTCAGCAGATCTAAAAAGAAATTGGAGCCTATATAAGCATGAACAAGCAAGGTAAGATCTGTCAGAATGTGGATACAGTGAATCAAACCACCCAGGGCCCATCAGTTAAAAATTTAGTGGGAACAACAATAAAGGAAAAAGGATACCCGAGTTGGAAATGGTTTCCTTAAGTCAGAATATTCATACTTGTTCCCTGAGCAACCAAATCTCGAGGACGAGATTTCTTTAAGGGGGTAAGGTTTGTGATAGCCTGATTTTTGGCCGTTTCTTTTTCTTTTGTTTTTCCGAGGTTTTTGTGTTAGTTTTCTTTTCCGTGGTTTTGTGGTCTGGAAACTGAAGAGGTTGCCCTCTTCTTTGCTTCCATAGTGGCTTGGCATTCCCAAATCCTTCCCTAGACCTTTCCATTTTCCATCCTAGCCCAAATCCCAATATTCTTTTTATTGGGAATATTCCTTTTCTATTAAAGGAATAACTCAAATTGCCTTAGGTTCTGAAGCAACCTATATTTCCCTCACTCCAAAAAATCCCAAATAATTCTCATAAATTTTTTGGGTCATATCTTGATAAAATATGGCAAAACTTTTCATTGCCATGTTCAAAAATAATTCCCCAATAATTATTCTTCATTTGTCCAGTGTGGTTTTCTATGAAGGAAGTGCCACCTATCTTTTATTGATTGCTCCCCAACTCCTTGGGCGTGTTTATATGTCCAAATAATTGCCCCATGCACAAGTTCAACTTTATTTTCCTAGCCAATCTTCCTCAGCAATTTTTCAAAGTTTCTGTCAAACAGAAGCCATTGTGAAGGAAGTCTGAGCTAGGAGTATCCAAATGAGTTGAACTTTTGCACACTCCTTAATGTGCTCATATTAATCCCTTCCACCCATTTGCAGCCCCATCCAATCATCTATGTGAGCACAGGAGCAAATCTTTGATTCTGGCAATATTTTCAGGTTGTGAAGCAAGTATATTTTATATTGCTTCAAAAATCCTGATAAATTACCAGATTATTCTTATACCTATAAAACATATCTCCACCCATTTTGGGCATATTCCATTAAGCCATTTGACCACAAAAATTATTTCAAGTTTCTGGTCAGCAGAGACATTTGTGAAGCAAGTGCCATTTTGGCTTGGACATTTGGCATGAGATTTTTACAACATCTTCATATGAGCAAATGTCCCTGCCTTGCCCAATCTTAGCCCAAGTTGATACTCTATGTGAGTGTATCATCATGATCTTCATTTCTGACCAGATTATGTGGTTGTGACGTAACTACAGTAAATATTGATCCATTTACCCTCAAAACCTCCAGGATGAAAGTCCTTCGATAGATAAACCTCCCAGACAAACTATTTACTGAGTTACCAAGCTGGGGTCACCACATCAAGTTACAAACACCTTCTTACTGATTTACTTTGGAGCTTAGTGCAAATATCTTCTTTGCCCCTGGAAAAATTTGTTTCCTCATTTGTACTAAGGTCACTAAGGTCAATCCAGTAGACATGCTCGGCCTGGCCAAAACCCGGAGTTTGCTCCAGTGCGCATGGTGATCACGGTGATGTCATGCACATTGCACGCTCTGGCTTCTTCTTGTCCCTGTTCTCGTTGGCTCCCTCCTCATCTCGACCTCCATTCATGTCCTAGAGCTCCCCCGTGATGCCCTGCATCTCCTTGCATCGATGGCTCGTCATGGGTCGCCATGAATGCGTCGCTAGGCCCATGACCGTGTTGTGCCCCACCTCTGTCCTCCATTAGAGCTTGTCGTGAGCTTGCCCGTGAAGCTCCATAGCCTTCCCTCGGCCTATATAAGGACCCCTATACTCTCCCGCAGCTCCCAAGCCCCTCCTCGTCCCTCCTAGCCCACCAGAATCACCACATCTCGCCGGAGTTTGCCTTTGTCCTCCATGGACGCCTCGGCCTCGGCATGACTCCGGCCAACCCAGGCCTCCCCTCGTCTCCCCACCACCTCCACAACCTCCCCCTCGTCTTCCCACCACCTCCACAGCCTCCCCTTCGTCCTTTAGAGTCGCCCCACCCACTTGCCCCTCGCTGGAGAGCCCTGCATCGCTGATAGCCACCGCCGCCTAAAGCTCATGTCCTCCTCCTAGCGTCGCCATTCGCCGCACCTCCCCTCCTCCCCGGTGCCCCCTTCCCCTCTGAATGGAGGCGGCGGAGCCCCGCGGTCCCGTCGGTGCCCTCGGCCAGGCCGGGAATCGCCGGAGCTGGCCGACCCCTTGGCTGTTTCCCTCCCCTGCCTCTGCTCTGTCTCACAGGAGAACAGGCGAGCGGGATGAAGGAGACGACCGCGCCTGGCCCCTCCCCCTATGCGTGGGACCCTCCTGGAAGTGGCTCCAGCCACGGGTCCACGTGTATAAGTGGAGACGGGTTTCTCCCGGGTACGCTTTTCTTTTGTGAAAAGGTATCTCCATTCTACTTCGGCTCAGAATACGTTTTCACTTTCAGAAAATGTATTTCTCCTTATGCGCTTTCAGTTTTTCCTCCCAGGGACCCGTTGGTGATGAAACTAATCAAAGATTGGTCCCTGATCTTCTTCACATTGTAACTTTTTAACCGTAACTCCAAATGAGGTGATACCAACGGTCACTTCTTCGTTTCGTCGAGCCCGTTCTATTGGTTTCATTTTCACTATGGTTTGACACTGTGAAAATGACCTTTTTGCCTTTGCACGTAAACAGCCCCCTCCGGGAGAGAACTGTTTCCGGCAAATCTTTCCGCGGTTTCCCGCACTTCTCCCCGGTGCCTCCTTCATCCCCAGGAAAGCCACAATACCCACTTGCATGATAGTCATGCAGTAGACATGGTTTTCAACTTGAATCTTTATTAAATGTTTGTTTGTTGAAAAGATTGTTATCATTGTTTCGGTGATGTTTAAATTTGCATGTTCACTTTCGAGCTATGTTGTCTTGTACTCTGTTATCATGTTGTACCTGCTAGTATTACCTTTCATATATTTATGCTTGCTAGTAGTACATGTTGATGTTGGTGATGGTCATGCTAGTCAATATACCATGCTCAGTGGATATGATTTATGTTGATATGGTGGCTAGTTATGTGATACCCTCATGGTTGTGTTGATATCATGTTCATGTATTTTATCATGGCTCAACATATTTGCATTCAAGTTAACCGGATTAAATTGAACTTGAACAACTGTTGGCTGAGTCATGGTGCCGCTGAATCGATGCTGACCAGTGCAACCACGCTTACCGGTATGGGACGGACCTAACTGGGTCTATTATCGTGCCTCTCACCGGCGCCTCCAACAAGGGAAGGTTATGGGAGCGCGCTACCCTGATCAGGTAGGCGGACATAAGCCTTGTGTGCCCGTTGTTGTTGTTGTTGTTATGTGCACATGTCCCTGTTTGGGACGGTTTATTGTTTTGGGCCACGACGGTGGTCGTTGAGGTGTCTGGAGGTAGACACGGGGCCACCCATGACTTAGCCCAGAGGGGAGTTGGTCAGAGTGGCCGAGAGAGTCTCATGGCAGTAGGACGGTTGTGTCGGAACGCCGTTGGTCTACCCGAATGGGAGTGCGAGGCCATGGGTTCCGTAGTGTGGGTACAATGTACTAACCTCTACAGAGTGTATATTAAATCTATCGATAGCCGCGCACGCGGATAAGGGCCCAGGTCGAAAGTAGGTCACACCATGAGTCAACAGTAATAAGAACAACTTGATTAATGACAACCCATGGTTGTGATCGCCGTAAGGATCACGGGCCAAGTCTTGGTCGGGTTGTGATCGCCGTAAGGATCACGGTTTGGGACCAAGTGTTGGTCGTGGTTGTGATCACTGTAAGGATCACGGTGGTATCGAGGATACCGAGTTGCTGTATATTCGTGATGTTGTGCGAGAGTCATGGGTAAAGATCAAGCTCCTTGTGGTCATTTACTGATTGCTACGGTATTGTTCATACCAAGCTTGATTTGATCCTGAGATGATCGTGTGATGTTTGAGGTTGGTAAGTGATGCATGTGTTGGTTACGAGGTAACCCGAGCAGGATAAGTGGTGCATATGGTGTCATCATGTTGCATGCTAGTATTGTCGGACTAATATGCTCATATTGTTCAAGCTGTATCATGTTTATGTTGGTCATGCCATGTTATTCTAATGATCTCATGTTAATTCCTGTTTAACCTATAATTGCCATGCTGTTGTCTGTCTTGAATGCTTCTGGTTATTGTGAGCTTGCAAGTACATTCAATGTACTGACCTGGCGTGTCATGCCAGTTTGCAGGTCATTCCGGATTTGATTGCTTGCTTGTCGTGGTTTCCGTTCGTGTGAGCTAGGATAAGTGTTCCAGCCAGAGTCCCTACGGAGTGGCGGTCACCACCGTCGTCGTTGTTCCGCTGCTAGAGTTCTTCTGCTGCATCGTGTTGTTCTGCTGCTTGCATAGAGCAACTGAGGATGGCGTAGTGTCGCCGTACCAATGTTATTCATTGTAATATCGGAGAACTTGTATTCATATTCATGTAATAATAGAAAGCTGGTTTGTTCTATGCTAAGCAGTGCCATATTCCAGAAGACTTCTCCTCGATCTCTGTGCTGGAATAAGGGGCGTTCCGGTTTCTATGAGCCGGGGTGCCACAGTACTCACCTTGCAAGCCAATACAAACTATAGCCCAAATGGAGGGGTTATGTCCAAGAATATGCATTTTCATCTTATGCTTCCAACTAACAAAATTAGTACCATCAAAGTAAGGACCTCTACGGTGGTAATTTCCCTTGCTTGACGCCATACTCTCCTAGGTTGTGAAAGAAAGGCTATGATCACCAAAAGCTGTGGAAATTAAGGCAAATGGAGACCAAAGCTCTAATACCAATTGTAGGACCGAAAGTATGTCTAGAGGGGGGGGGGGGTGATTAGACTACTTGACCAAATAAAAATCTAGCCTTTTCCCAATTTTAGTTCTTGGCATATTTTAGCAACTTAACACAAGTCAAGCAATCACAATACAATTCAAGCAAGAATGCAATGAGTATATGAGAAGCAAAAAGTAAAGCATGCAACTTGCAAGAAAGTAAAGGGATGGGATTGGAGTGTGCAAACACAATTGGAGACACAGATGTTTTTGGCGTGGTTCCGATAGGTGGTGCTATCGTACATCCACGTTGATGGATACTTCAACCCATGAAGGGTAACGGTTGCGTGAGTCCACGGACGGCACCACCCATGAAGGGTCCACGAAGAAGCAACCTTGTCTATCCCACCATGGCCATCGCCCATGAAGGACTTGCCTCACTAGGGTAGATCTTCACGAAGTAGGCGATCTCCTTTCCCTTACAAACTCCTTGGTTCAACTCCACAATCTTGTCGGAGGCTCCCAAGTGACACCTAACCAATCTAGGAGACACCACTCTCCAAAAGGTAATAGATGGTGTGTTGATGATGAACTTCTTGCTCTTGTGCTTCAAATGATAGTCTCCCCAACACTCTACTCTCTCACATAGCATTGGATTTGGTGGAAAGATGATTTGAGTGGAAAGCAACTTGGGGAAGGCTAGAGATCGAGATTCATATGGTTGGATTGGAATATCTTGGTCTCAACACATGAGTAGGTGATTCTCTCTCAGAAAATGAGTAGTGGAAGTGTAGGCACGTTCTGATGGCTTCCCTCACGAATGAGGAGAGGGTGGAGGGGTATATATAGCCTCCACACAAAATCTAACCATTACACACAATTTACCGAACTCGGTGGGACCGAATCATAAAACTCGGTCGGACCGATTTAGTTCATAATGTGACTGTTAGGAATTTCGATGGGACCTACATGTCAACTCGGTGGGACCGATATCATTAGGGTTAGGGCATAACGTAATCTCGGTTTGACCGATTACACAAACTCGGTGGAACCGATTTTGGTGATAAGCTAACCAGAGAGTTGGTCAGGCAAACTCGGTGGGACTGATTCATTCTTCTCAGTTGGACCGAAACGGTACGAAAGGGAAACATAGAGTTTACATTGCAAACTCAGTGGGACCGATTGCTCATCTCGGTTAGACCGAAACGTTACGAAGGGAAACATAGAGTTTGCAATCCCATCTCGGTGAGACCGAGATCCCTATCGGTTATACTGAACTGACTAGGGTTTCTGGCAGTGGCTATGTCAAATGAACTCGGTGGCGCCGGATGGATCAAATTGGTGGGGCCGAGTTTGACTTTTGGTTTTGGACATATGTGGATATGAGAAAGTGGTTGAGGGTATTGTAGCATATCATTAAGCATCACGAGAGAAAGCAAGCCATTAAGCAACACCTCATCCCCCTATAATAGTATTGGCTTTCCTATAGACTCAATGTGATCTTGGGTCACTGAAATAGAAAATGTAGAGTCTTGAACTTTGAAGCTTGAGCCAATCCTTTGTCCTTAGCATTTTGAGGGGTCCACATTCCTAATCCATGCCATGCCAATCATCGAACTTTCCTGAAATACTTATCTTGAAATAGCATTAGTTTAATGAGCTATATGTTGTTAATCATTATCAAAACCACCCAGGGATAGTTGCCCTTTCAATGTCTCTTACTGATTTACCGTTATCGTTTTGGGGTTATGCTTCAGAGACGGCTGCATTCACGGTAAATAGGGCACCATCAAAATCCGTTGAGACGACACCATATGAACTGTGGTTTGGGAAGAAACCCAAGTTATCGTTTCTTAAAGTTTGGGGATGCTATGTTATGTGAAAAAGCTTCAAACTGATAAGCTCGAACCCAAATCGGAGAAGTGCGCCTTCATAGGATACCCATTGGAAACTGCTGGGTACACCTTCTATCACAGATTCGAAGGCAAGATATTCGTTGCTAAGAATGGATCCTTTCTAGAGGGGTTTATCTCGAAAGAAGTGAGTGGGAGGAAAGTAGAACTTGATGAGGTAATTGTAACTTCTCCCGAATTGGAAAGTAGTTCATCACAGAAATCAGTTCCAGTGATTCCTACACCAGTTAGTGAGGAAGCTAATGATGATGATCATGAAACTTTAGATCAAGTTACTACCGAACCTTATAGGTCAACCAGAATGGTACGGTAATCCTATTCTTCAAGTCATGTTAGTAGACCATGATGAACCTATGAACTATGAGGAAGCGATGATGAGCCCAGATTCCGCGAAATGGCTTGAGGCCATGAAATCTGAGATGAGATCCATGTATGAGAACAAAGTGTGGACTTTTGTGGACTTTCCTTATGATCGGTAAGCTATAGAAAATAAATGGATCTTCAAGAGCAAGACGGATGCTAATGTTAGTGTTACTATCTACAAAGCTCGACTAGTTGCAAAAGGGTTTTCGACAAGTTCAAGATGTTGACTACAATAAGATTTTCTGAACCACAGCGATGCTTAAGTCCGTCCGAATCATGTTAGCAATTACTGCATTTTATGATTATGAAATTTGGCAAATGGATGTCAAAACTGCATTCCTTAATGAATTTTTTAAAGAAGAGTTGTATATGATGCAACTAGAACATTTTATCGATCCAAAAGGTGCTAACAAAGTGTGCAAGTGCCAAGTATCCATTTATGGACTGGTGCAAGCCTCTAGGAGTTGGAATATATGCCTTGATAGTGTGATCAAAGCATATGGTTTTATATAGACTTTTGGAGAAGCCTGTATTTACAAGAAAGTTAGTGGGAGCTCTGTAGCATTTCTAATATTATATGTGGATGACATATTGTCGATTGGAAATGATACACATTTTTTGGATAGCATAAAAGGATACTTGAATAAGAATTTTTCGATGAAAGACCTCGGTGAAGTTGCTTACATATTGGGCATCAAGATCTATAGAGATAGATCAAGACACTTAATTGGACTTTCACAAAGCACATACCTTGATAAAGTTATGAAGAAGTTCAAAATGGATCAGTCAAAGAAAGGGTTCTTGCTTGTGTTACAAGGTGTGAACTTGAGTCAGACTCAATGCTCAACCACTACAGAGATAGAGAGAAAATGAAAATCATTCCCTATGCATCAGCCATAGGTTCTATCATGTATGCAATGCTGTGTACCAGACCTGATGTGTGCGTTGCTATAAGTATAGCAGGGAGGTACCAAAGTAATCCAGGAGTGGAGCACTAGACAATGGTCAAGAACATCCCGAAATACCTAAAAAGAACTAAGGATATGTTTCTCGTTTATGGAGGTGACAAAGAGTTTGTCGTAAATGGTTATGTTGATGCAAGCTTTGACACTGATCCGGATGACTCTACGTCGCAATCCGGATACGTATATATATTGAATGGTGGAGCTGTCAGGTTGTGCAGTTCCAAACAGAGCGCCATGGCGGGATCTACATGTGAAGCGGTGTACATAGCTGCTTCGGGAGTAAAAAAAGGAGTCTGGATGAAGTTGTTGATATCCGATCTAGGTGTAATACCTAGTGCATTGGGTCCAATGAAAATCTTTTGTGACAATACTAGAGCAATTGCCTTGGCAAAGGAATCTAGATTTCACAAGAGAACCAAACACATCAAGAGACGCTTCAATTCAATCCACCATCAAGTCGTAGAGGGAGACATAGAGATTTGCAAGATACATACGGATCTGAATTTTGCAGACCCGTTGACTAAGCCTCTTCCATGAGAAAAACATGATCAACACCAAGACTCCATGGGTGTTAGAATCATTACTTTGTAATCTAGATTATTGACTCTAGTGCAAGTGGGAGACTGAAGGAAATATGCCCTAGAGGAAATAATAAAGTTGTTATTTATATTTCCTTATATCATGATAAATGTTTATTATTCATGCTAGAATTGTATTAACCAGAAACTTAGTACATGTGTGAATACATAGACAATACATAGTGTCCCTAGTATGCCTATACTTGACTAGCTCGTTAATCAAAGATGGTTATGTTTCCTAACAATAGACATGTGTTGTCATTTGATGAATGGGATCACATCATTAGGAGAATTATGTGATGGACAAGACCCATTCGTTAGCTTAGAATTATGATCATTACAGTTTCATTGCTACTGCTTTCTTCATGACTTATACATGTTCCTCTAACTATGAGATTATGCAACTCCTAAATACCGGAGGAACACCTTGTGTGCTATCAAATGTCACAACGTAACTGGGTGATTATAAAGATGCTCTATAGGTGTCTGCAAAGGTGTTTGTTGGGTTGGCATAGATCAAGATTAGGATTTGTCACTCCGTGTATCAGAGAGGTATCTCGGGGCCCTCTCTGTAATGCTCATCACTATAAGCCTTGCAAGCAATGTGGCTAATGAGTTAGTTGCGGGATGAAGCATTACGGAATGAGTAAAGAGACTTGCTGGTAACGAGATTGAACTAGGTATGATGATACCGACGATCGAATCTCGGGCAAGTAACATGCCAATGACAAAGGGAACAATGTATGTTCTTGTGCAGTTTGACCGATAAAGATCTTCATAGAATATGTAGGAGCCAATATGATCATCCAGGTTCCGCTATTGGTTATTGACCAGAGATATGTCTCGTTCATGTCTACATAGCTCTCGAACCCGTAGGGTCCGCACGCTTAACGTTCGATGACGATTTGTATTATGAGTTATGTGATTTGAAGACCAAAGTTTGTTCGGAGTCCCGAATGAGATCATGAACATGACAAAGAGTCTCGAAATGATCAAGACCTAAAGATTGATATATTGGAAGGTTATATTCGGACACCGGAATGGTTCCGGAGTGTTTTGGGTATTTTTGGAGTTCTGGGAGTATACCGGAACCCCCCTGGGGAAGTAGTGGACCTTCATGGATCTTAGTGGAAAGGAGAGGATGGCCGCAAGGGTGGCCGCTTCCTCCCATGGCAAGTCCGAATTGTACTAGGGAGGGGGTGGCGCCCCCCTCTTTCCGTATCCCTATCCTCCTCATTCCCTCTCTCCCCCTCTTAGAAAAGGAAGGGGAGTCCAACTAGGATTGGGAGTCCTAGTTGACTCCCCCTATAGTGCGCCCCTCCTGGCTGCCGACCTCCTCCTCTCCCTCCTTTATATACGTGGCTAGGGGGCACCCCAAAGCACAACAAACAATTTCTTAGCTGTGTGCGGTGCCCCCTCCATAGTTTAACACCTCGGTCAAATCATCATAGTGCTTCGCCGTCATGCTGACGTAACTCTCCCTCGTCCTCAACTAGTTCAAGAGAACGAGGGACGTCATCATGCTGAACGTGTGCTGTATGTTCGGTACTTGGATCGGTTGGATCATGAAGACGTTCGACTACATCAACGCGTTGCTAAATGCTTCCTCTTTTGGTCTATGAGGGTACGTGGACACACTCTCCCGTCTGTTGCTATGCATCTCCTAGATAGATCTTGCATGATCGTGGGAATTTTTTTGAATTACTACATTCCCCAACACCCATATATCCCTGTCATCCTCCATATATGCCCATTCGCTTCATGAACCGTGACATCAATTCCATCCAAAGTGGTAGTCTGGTAGCAGATCCTAACCTCCTTCTTCCAGACTAGCAACAAACCACCTTTCCTTCCATCTGTGCTAGCAACCACTATCCTTTCATCCATCCCCAGTTTCCTCTTCAGAATTTCTGCCTTTTCTTCATCCAGATGTGTTTCAGACAAAAAGAACACATCCAGTCTGTGTCGCCTCTGGAAATCCAAAAGCGAGCGAACTGTCGGGGCTCCGAGTAGTCCCCGACAGTTCCAATTGATGATCTTCATTAGTCCCGGTGATCACCCTCCAGGGGTGTCGCCGATGCATCAGTTGGTAGGCTAAAGGCATCAGAATTCACCCTCAGCCTCTTAGGGTCATGAACTTTCTCAGGTGTACTCATCTAACTCTTATCCACTATGTCACTTTTCTCCACTTCTATCAGACCAATCTTCTCATTGACAAATCCTGGTGGTGGAGTCAAGACCTCCCTCCCACCATGTTGTATTACTATACCATCCTGTCCAATGAGCCTAACCCCGGGGTGCGTTTATGTCCCGGTCATCAACACTCATAGTTGTTGTCGATTCTGCCCGTTTCATGGACTATTATTCACTGTTTTGAGGTCTCAAAGTGATTTCCATGATTAACGAACCCCAAGGTGCATTTAAGTGTCGCTCATCAACACTCGCGGTTTTTGTCGATTCTGTACCATTTCGTGGGCTATTGCTCACCGTTTTGGGGTCCCGAAGTGATTTCCATGGTTGTTGAACCCCATGATGCTCTTACGTGTCAATCACAATTTTGGCCGATTCTGGCCCATTTCGTGGACTATTAGTCACCAGCGTGATTTCCACGATCGAAGAACATCGGGGTGCGTCTATGTGTCGGTCATCAACACTCGCAGTTTTGGACGATTCTGGCCGTTTCATGGACTATTACTCACTGATTTCGCGTCCCTAAGCGATTTCCATGATTGACAAACCCCAGGGTGCGTTTATGTATCATTCATCAATAGTCCTAGGTTTGCCCGTTTCTGGGCACTTTCATGGACTATTACTCACTGTTTAGGAGTCCCAAAGCGATTTCCATCACTACTAGGGAAAACCCTAGTAGTAGCGCTTATTTTTAAGCTAGTAGTAGCGTTTGTGCAAGCGCTACCACTAAGGCGCTACAGCTAACTAGTAGCAGTAGCGCTGGAAGGACGCGCTACTGCTATACCTAGTTAGCAGTAGCGCTTTTCTATAGTAAGCGCTACTGCTATACCTAGTTAGCAGTAGCACTTTCCTATAGTAAGTGCTACTGGTAGTACTAAGTAGCAGTAGCGCTTCTTCTGAGAAGCGCTGCTGCTAACTTTTCCTGTATTTTTAAAAATACAGCTTATTTTCGTTGTGGTTTTATATACAGTACTTTCACTATATGATTGTATGACCATGATTAGTTATTATATATAACAATGGGTGAAATGAACGTGGAGTAGATTCAAGTGGAGGCAACATGTGGTGCATGTCGAAAGTACTACTAATCCAAACTTGATCTAGTTTGGATTAGTAGTACTTTCGATGTGCACCACATGTTGTCTCCACTTGAATCTAATCCATGTTCATTTCACCTACTGATATATATATATATATATATATATATATATATATATATATAATAACTCATCATGCTCATATAACAACTTAGCATCATGCATCATCGATCATAATAATAAATAACTCATCATTGGTATCATAATAACAAGTCATACTCATCATCATCGATCATACAACTTCTACTCAATACCACATCATCATCATAGTCATCTAAGCAATCCTACTTAGTTGTTCTTAGTACATGATCATGAGTATTAGCTAGGACCTACTACTTCTCCTAGGTAAAATAGCATAAAACAAGATAGCTCCTGACTCTCCATTATGGAGAATGGAGATTATCCTGTCTCCAACTCTTGCCTTTCACAAAATCTTGCTTCCAAGAACCTTCTTACAATTGTCCATACATTTTTTCCATTCTTTGATTACCATGTGTTCACCAGTTTTAGAAATCCGATATGGACAGGTGAGACTCGTAGGATAACCTGGCTGTATGTTCAAAACATCAAGGCAACCGTTCTGATACATCAAATGAGGCACACAATCCATCAGGATTTTCTATTGAAAAACATAGTAATAACTTCGTAGTCAGCAATGTAGTTCAGTTTTAGAAGTATGCAAATGATGCACAGATGTCGTAATAGTAAAAAACCTTACCACGGTATTTCCAAGGAAGTTCTAGTGGTTCAACACGTGCACTTGTGGCACATATTGACCATAATTTGGACGAGTATGATAATAGGTATTGTAATTCTCAAGGTCAGTACAAAATGCGACCAGATGATTTTTCTCCTGATAAGTTAACTCAGAGCCATCGGTATAGTAGGTTCTATCTACCATCTTCCGCATATTCTTTGAAGAATGAAAATAAGCTATCAATGGAAATAAGCTGCCAACTATTTTGAAATAAACAATATAAATTACTTAATAACTATGTTTCAGAAACTCACATAGCGGTAGAATTGGAAGCGTATCAACAAGGACCCAAATGTCCAAATTGTCTACCTTGATGTCAGGATCACCAAGATCCATGGTGACAAACATACCCTCTTGAAAATCATGCATCTTGCAAAGTGCTTCCCAATCCAGGCAACCAAAATTGGATACGCTCTCCGAATTGTATAGATTTACCTCAAAATCCATACCATGATGGGTCCTTAGGTTTATTGTCTTTGTTTCAATCCTCTCATGATCTTCAAAACCCATCCTCTCCAAGACATAGCGTCTTGCATGGCATGGGATAAGCTAGTTGAATTTTAAAAGACGAAAATTACACGTTGAAGTTGTAGAAGTTGAGCTTAATTATGAAAAAAACATATTTCATCGTAGCATACTGTTTCACAATCGAATGCCTCCTCGAGCTTAATGCTGAAGCGCCGACCTTCTACCATGTGAGGCCTGTCGCAGAAACCCTGGTTGTTGCCGCACCAGGAGCACTCCCTGGGACTTTTGTCCTACGACATTTCCTATATTCATAATTCAAAGATTAAAACTTGTACAATTAAATATATGTACTACAAAAACTAAATTAGATAATTATTATTCATCACGGGTTGACTATCGGTCTGTCGAGTCTTTTCTTGAAAACTCTCAGCTCACGTGGTGTATATATTCGACCGTCGGTGATGGTAGCTCCTCCTTTCGTTCCCGAGTGCATTACACCAAATTGTCTAGCATACGGGAACAAAGGAGAAGCTACTCCCACAATAACAGTCGGGATTATTCTTCCTCTCATATATGGTGGAGACTCTCCCTCATTGATTCCTCTCTGACATTTGCGACCGTCGGTGATGGACGTTACTCCTCCTTCCCCTAGTGCATAACAAAGGTGTAGCACAAGGAGAAGAAGGAGAAATGACCCCCACGACAACAGTCAGGATTCTTCGTCCTCTCATATATGGTGGAGCCTCGACAGACTTAATGTCAACCCGAAATATCGTTTAATTATTTTTCTAGAAAATACAGGCCACTCGATATTTCCTACATATTCTAGCACAAGTGATGCCAGAATTCAAAGAAAAATCCGGCATGACATTTGCTAAAAAAGGACATACAAGTGCCTAAAATTTGCCGGAATGGAAATTAATCAACACTTCGGCAAAACATAGGCCACTCAAAGGTGTAACCTGCAAACATGATCGGCCACTTGGGCAAGCACACATCCTATTTGAGCAACACAAGATATACATGTTTATATCTACATCATATGAGCATTCAATCTTGATGGAGTACTTTGCCAATTTGAGCATTCAACAACAAATGTGGCACCTAAAACACCTAAATTCTATTAACCACAACTAATTAAAAGCCTACATTCTGAACACGATTCAATCATAACTAGGGTTCATACTACATTATTCTAAGATTAAACACCTAAAACACCTAAATTAAATTAACAACATGGGGTGGATGGTCTCAGCTCAATCGAGGTCGGAGTGGGTCGGTGATGAGGACGACGGCGGGGATGATGGAGGGGCTCCTTTATTTCTACAAAAACAAAATATAAACAAAAACATTATTATCGTCATCTTAGGACTTAGTGAAACTCCATATGCTACATTTAATTATTCTATTCAAATTTAGTTTTAATTTCGTATTCTATTCAAATTTACTTATTCAAAATTTCTCAAAATTTCCTACTCTATTCAAAAGACCTACATTTACTTATTTTTTTTTTCAATTTCATATTTTATTCTATTCAAATTTACTTAAAACCAAAACCTACATTTAAGAAAAACTAAAACCTATTTACAGAAAGGGGGAGAAGGAGTGTGGGAGGAGGCCAGGAGGAGGGGGAGGAGGAGGAGGAGAGAGCAGGAGGGGGAGGAGGAGAGAGGAGGGAGGAGGAGGGAGGGAGGATGAGAGAGCAGGAGAGGGAGGAGGGAGGAGGAGGAGGAGGGGGCCGTCAGAGAGGGAGGAGGAGGAGGGGTCCGCCGGAGAGGGCGGAGGAAGAGGGGGCCGCCGGCGCCAGAAAGGGAGGAGGAGGAGGGAGGAGGAGGGGGAGGAGGAGGAGGGAGGGATCGACCTTGCGGTGGAGGAGAAGGATGGTGAGGGCGGCGGCGATAAAGGCGAGGGCGACGGAGGCGACGGAGAGGCAACCGATGAGAGTGTGAGGGGGAGAGTGAGAGGACGCGCGCGGGCCGATTAATTTGGATAAGGGCCTTTAGTGGTAGCGCTTGTCTCTAAAAGCGCTACTTCTAACATCTGTAGGAGTAGCGCTTTCTGAAGAAAAGCGCTACTGCTATAGATTTTAGCAGTAGGGCTTCCTGAAGAAAGGCGATACTGATAAGGCTAAGAATGTAAAAAAAATCAAAAATACATTGGTCATCAATGATCTTTTTTTGTAGAATCTGAATTGTCAATAGGAATCTTTGCCGGTTTAAGAAACGACGAAGTTTCCTATTGCGGCCATAGATCCTACACATAGAGTTCAATGAAGACCAAGTGGTTGTGATGGTTTGAGAAGCACCATATTTAAGTTGGTAAAAATTCTATTTGCGGAGCGAGGTGGGACTGAACTTTGGTGTAGGAGGGGGTGGGGACTAAATTTATCATAAGCGCTAGTTGGGAAAAAGCGCTATTGCTAAGATGCATAGTAGTAGCGCTTGCAAAACATGAGCGCTACCACTATCCCTAGCATACATGGAACTGTCTGTCAATTGTAGTAGTAGCGCGTTTTATAGGTTCATCGCTGCTGCTATGATCATAGTAGCAGCGCCAGTGCTGCCCAAACACTGCTTCTATGTAGCAGCAGTTCTGTCCTTGAACAAGCGCTACTGGTGAGCTCCTGGGTATAAGCATTTCCCTAGTAGTGCATGGTTGTTGAACCCCAAGGTGTGCTTACGTGTTGGTCGTCAAGACTCGCAGTCTAGGCCGATTCTGTCCTATTTCATGGACTCTTACTCACTATTTTGTGGTCCCGGAGTGATTTCCACGATTAACGAACTTAGCCTGGGGTGCGTTTATGTGCCAGTCATCAACACTCATAGTTTTGGTCAATTCTGCCCCATTTCATGGATTATTACACCCTGTTTTGAGGTCTCAGAGTGATTTCCATGATTAACGAACCACAGGGTGTGTTTAAGCGTCAGTCATCAACACTCGCAGATTTGTCGATTTTGACCCGTTTTGTGGGCTATTACTCACAGTTTTGGGGTCCAAAAGCGATTTCCATGGTTGTTGAAACCTAGGTGCTCTTACGTGTCGGTCATCAACAGTCGCGGTTTTGGCTGATTCTCTCTCGTTTCATGGACTATTACTGACTATTTCGAGTCCGTGATTGATTTCCATGATTGACGAACCCCAGGGTGCATTTATGAATCATTCATCAATAGTCCTAGGTTTGTCCGTTTCTGGGCTCTTTGATGGACTATTACTCACCATTTTGGGGTCCCAAAGCGATTTCCATGGTTGTCGAACCCCAAGGTGTGCATACGTGTTGGTCGTCAAGACTCGCAGTCTGGGCCGATTCTGGCCCATTTCTACGACTATTACTCAATTTTGGGGCCCCGAAGTGATTTCCATGATTGACGAACACCGGGGTGCGTCTATGTGTCGGTCATCAACACTCGCGGTTTTTGTCGATTCTGACCCATTTCATGGGCTATTACTCACTGTTTACGGGTCCCAAAGCGATTTCCATGGTTGTCGAACACCAAGATGTTCTTACGCGTTGGTCGTCAAGACTCGCAGTCTGGGACGATTCTAGCCCATTTCTTGGACTATTACTCAGTTTTGGGGTCCCGAAGTGATTTCCATGGTTGACGAACCCCAGGGTGCATTTACGTGTCGGTCATGAACACTCACAATTTTGGCCGATTGTATTCCGTTTCGTGCACTATTACTCACCATTTTGAGGTCCCAGAGCGATTTCCACGACCGACGATCCCCGGGGAGTGTTTACGTGTCCGTCGTCAATACTCAAAGTTTTTGCCAATTCTGACCCGTTTCGTGGAGTATTACTCACTGTTTTGTGCTCTCGGAGTGATTTCCACGATTAAAGAACTTAACCCCTGGGTGCATTTACGTGTTGGTCATCAACACTCATAGTTTTGGTCGATTCTTCCCCATTTCATGGACTACTACTCACTATATTGAGGTCTCGGAGTGATTTCCATGATTAACAAACCCCGGGGTGCGTTTAAGTATCGGTCATCAACACTGGAGATTTTGTCCATTCTGACTTGTTTCGGGGGCTATTACTCACCATTTTGTGTCCCAAAGATATTTCCATGGTTGTTGAACCCCAAGGTGCTCTTACATGTCGGTCATCAACAATCACTGTTTTGGCCGATTCTGGCCCGTTTCATTTACTATTACTCACTATTTTGGGGTCCCAGAGTGATTTCCACCATTGACGAATACCGGAGTGCGTCTATGTGTCGGTCATCAACACTCACGGTTTTTGTCGATTCTGACCCGTTTCATGGGCTATTACTCACCGTTTTGGGTCCCTGAGCGATTTCCATGACTAACGAACCCCGGGGTGCGTTTATGTATCATTCGTTAATAGTCCCAGATTTGTCCGTTTCTGGGCTCTTTCATGGACCATTACTCACCGTTTTTGGATCCCAAAGCGATTTCCATGGTTGTCGAACCCCGAAGTGTGCTTACGTGTTAGTCGTCAAGACTCGCAGTCTGGGCCGATTCTGGCCTGTTTCTTGGACTATTACTCAATTTTGGGGTCCCGAAGTGATTTCCGTGACTGACGAACCCCTGGGTGCGTTTGCTTGTCGGTCATCAACACTCACAATTTTGGCCGATTCTCATCCGTTTCGTGCACTATTACTCACCGGTTTGGGGTCCCAGAGAGATTTCCACGAATGATGATCCCCAGGTGCGTTTACGTGTCTGTCGTCAACACTCAAAGTTTTGGCCAATTCTGGCCCGTTTCATGGACAATTACTCATTATTTTAGTGTCCCGAAGCGATTTCCATAGTTGTTGAACCCAAGGTGCGCTTACGTGTTGGTCATCAACAATCGCGGTTTCGGCCGATTTTGGCCCGTTTCCTGGACTATTACTCACCGGTTTGGGGTCCCAGAGTGGTTTCCTCGATTGTCGAACACTGGGGTGCGTCTATGTGTCGGTCATCAACACTCGCAGTTTTGGCCGATTCTGGCCATTTCATGGACTACTACTCACTGATTATGGGTCCTTGAGCGATTTCCATGATTAACAAACCCCGGGGTGCGTTTAAGTGTCGGTCATCAACAATCGAGGTTTTTGTCGATTTTGACTTGTTTCAGGGGCTATTATGTTGGAAATATGCCCTAGAGGCAATAATAAAAGGGTTATTATTATATTTCCTTGTTCATGATAATTGTCTTTTATTCATGCTATAACTATATTATCCGGAAATCGTAATACACGTGTGAATACATAGACCATAACATGTCCCTAGTGAGCCTCTAGTTGACTAGCTCGTTGGTCGATAGATAGTCATGGTTTCCTGACTATGGACATTAGATGTCATTGACAACGGGATCACATCATTAGGAGAATGATGTGATGGAGAAGACCCAATCCTAAGCATAGCACAAGATCGTGTAGTTCGTTTTGCTAGAGCTTTTCCAATGTCAAGTATCTCTTCCTTAGACCATGAGATCGTGTAACTCCCGGATACCGTAAGAGTGCTTTGGGTGTTCCAAACGTCACAACGTAACTGGGTGACTATAAAGGTGCACTACAGGTATCTCCGAAAGTGTCTGTTGGGTTGACACGGATCGAGACTGGGATTTGTCACTCCGTATGACGGAGAGGTATCTCTGGGCCCACTCGGTAATGCATCATCACAATGAGCTCAAATTGACCAAGTGTTTGGTCACGGGATCATGCATTACGGTACGAGTAAAGTGACTTGCCGGTAACGAGACTGAACGAGGTATTGGGATACCGACGATCGAGTCTCGGGCATGTAACGTACCGATTGACAAAGGGAATTGTATACGGGGTTTGATCGAATCCTCGACATCGTGGTTCATCCGATGACATCATCGAGGAGCATGTGGGAGCCAACATGGGTATCCAGATCCCGCTGTTGGTTATTGCCCGAGAACCGTCTCGGTCATGTCTACGTGTCTCCCGAACCCGTAGGGTCTACACACTTAAGGTTCGGTGACGCTAGGGTTGTATGAATATGAGTATGCAGCAAACCGAATGTTGTTCGGAGTCCCGGATGAGATCCCGGACATCACGAGGAGTTCCGGAATGGTCCGGAGGTAAAGATTTATATATAGGAAGTCTTGTTTTGGTCGCCGGAAAAGTTTCGCACTTTATCGGTATTGTACCGGGAGTGCCGAAAGGGGTCCGGGGGTCCATCGGGGGGGTCCACCTGCCCTGGGGGGCCACATGGGCTGTAGGGGGTGCGCCTTGGCCTATATGGGCCAAGGGCACCAGCCCCAAGAAGCCCATGCGCCAAGAAGACTTGGAGTGGGGAGAGTCCAAAGAGGGGAAGGCACCTCCGAGGTGCCTTGGGGAGGATGGACTCCTCCCCCCCTCTTGGACGCACCCCTTCCTTGGAGGAAGGGGCAAGGCTGCACCCTCCCCCCTCTCATGCGCCTATATAAAGGGAGGGGAGGGAGGGGTGGCCGCACCGATAAGCCCTGGCGCCTCCCTCCTGCCTGCAACACCTCCTCCTCCTCCCGTAGTTGCTTAGCGAAGCCCTGCCGGAGTTCTGCTGCATCCACCACCACGCCGTCGTGCTGCTGGATCTTCATCAACCTCTCCTTCCCCCTTGCTGGATCAACAAGGAGGAGACGTCATCCGCTCCGTATGTGTGTTGAACACGGAGGTGTTGTCCGTTCGGCACTAGGTCATCGGTGATCTGAATCACGGCGAGTACGACTCCATCAACCCCGTTCCATTGAACGCTTCCGCACGCGATCTACAAGTGCTATGTAGATGCAATCACTCTCCCATGACTCGTTGCTAGATGAACTCATAGATGGATCTTGGTGAAACCGTAGGAAAATTTTTAATTTTCTGCAACGTTCCCCAACAGTGGCATCATGAGCTAGGTCTATGCGTAGTTCTCTATTGCACGAGTAGAACACAATTTTGTTGTGGGCGTAGATCTTTTCAACTTGCTTGCCGCTACTAGTCTTATCTTGCTTCAGCATTATTGTGGGATGAAGCGGCCCGGACCAACCTTACACGTACGCTTACGTGAGACCGGTTCCACCGACTGACATGCACTAGTTGCATAAGGTGGCTGACGGGTGTCTATCTCTCCCACTTTAGTTGGAGCGGATTCGATGAAAAGGGTCCTTATGAAGGGTAAATAGAAGTTGACAAAATCACGTTGTGGTTATTCGTAGGTAAGAAAACGTTCTTGCTAGAACCCAATTGCAGCCACGTAAAAGATGCAACAACAATTAGAGGACGTCTAACTTGTTTTTGCAGCAATTGTCATGTGATGTGATATGGCCAGAAGTTGTGATGAATGATGAATGATATATTGTGATGTATGAGATCATGTTCTTGTAATAGGAATCACAACTTGCATGTCGATGAGTATGACAACCGGCAGGAGCCATAGGAGTTGTCTTTATTTTTTGTATGACCTGCGTGTCATTGAAGAACGCCATGTAAACTACTTTACTTTATTGCTAAACGTGTTAGTCATAGAAGTAGAAGTAGTCATTGGCGTGACAACTTCATGAAGACACGATGATGGTGATCATGATGATGGAGATCATGGTGTCATGCCGGTGACAAGATGATCATGGAGCCCCGAAGATGAAGATCAAAGGAGCTATATGATATTGGCCATGTCATGTCACTACTTTATATAATTGCATGTGATGTTTATTATGTTTTATGCATCTTGTTTACTAAGAACGACGGTAGTAAATAAGATGATCCCTTACAACAATTTCAAGAAGTGTTCTCCCCTAACTGTGCACCGTTGCTAAAGTTCGTCGTTTCGAAGCACCACGTGATGATCGGGTGTGATAGATCTTTACGTTCACATACAACGGGTGTAATACAGTTTTACACATGCAAAACACTTAGGGTTAACTTGACGAGCCTAGTATGTACAGACATGGCCTCGGATCACGGAGACCGAAAGGTCGAACACGAGTCGTATGGAAGATACGATCAACATGAGAATGTTCACCGACGATGACTTGTCCGTCTCACGTGATGATCGGACACGGCCTAGTCGACACGGATTGTGTAACACTTAGATGACTAAGGGGATGTCAAATCTGAGTGGGAGTTCATTAAATAATTTGATTAGATGAACTTAATTATCATGAACTTAGTCTAAAATCTTTGCAAAATATGTCAAGTGATCAAATGGCCAATGCTCATGTCAACATGAACTTCAACGCGTTCCTAGAGAAAACCAAGCTGAAAGATGATGGCAGCAACTATACAGACTGGGTCCGGAACCTTAGGATCATCCTCATAGCTGCCAAGAAAGCATATGTCCTTGAAGCACTGTTAGGTGACCCACCTGCTCTCCCAGCACTGCAAGACGATTTGAACGTTTGGCAGACACGTGCTGATGATTACTCCCTCGTTCAGTGTGGCATGCTTTACAGCTTAGAACCGGGGCTCCAAAAGCGTTTTGAGCATCACGGAGCATATGAGATGTTCGAGGAGATGAAACTAGTTTTCCAAGCTCACGCCCGGGTCGAGAGATATGACATCTCCGACAAGTTCTATAGTTGTAAGATGGAGGAAAATAGTTCTGTCAGTGAGCACATACTCAAGATGTCTGGGTTGCACAACCGTATGACCCAGCTGAATATTAACCTCCCTGATGAGGCGGTCATTGACAGAATCCTTCAGTCGCTCCCACCAAGCTACAAGAGCTTTGTGATGAACTACAATATGCAGGGGATGGTAAAGACCATTCCTGAAGTATTTTCTATGCTGAAGTCAGCAGAGGTTGAAATCAAGAAAGAACATCAAGTGTTGATGGTCAATAAGACCACTAAGTTCAAGAAGGGCAAGGGTAAGAAGAACTTCAAGAAGGACGGCAAGGAGGTTGCCGTGCCTGGTAAGCCAGTTACCGGGAAGAAGTCAAAGAATGGACCCAAGCCTGAGACTGAGTGCTTTTATTGCAAGGGGAAGGGTCACTGGAAGCGGAACTGCCCCAAATACTTAGCGGATAAGAAGGCCGGCAACACTAAAGGTATATTTGATATACATGTAATTGATGTGTACCTTACCAGTACTCGTAGTAACTCCTGGGTATTTGATACCGGTGCCGTTGCTCATATTTGTAACTCACAGCAGGAGCTGCGGAATAAGCGGAGACTGGCGAAGGACGAGGTGATGATGCTCGTCGGGAATGGTTCCAAGGTCGATGTGATCGCCGTCGGCATGCTACCTCTACATTTACCTACGGGATTAGTTATAAACCTTAATAATTGTTATTTGGTGCCAAGTTTGAGCATGAACATTGTATCTGGATCTCGTTTGATACGAGATGGCTACTCATTTAAATCCGAGAATAATGGTTGTTCTATTTATATGAGAGATATGTTTTATGGTCATGCCCCTATGGTCAATGGTTTATTCTTAATGAATCTCGAGCGTAATGTTACACATATTCATAGCGTGAATACCAAAAGATGTAAAGTTGATAACGATAGTCCCACATACTTGTGGCACTGCCGCCTTGGTCACATTGGTGTCAAGCGCATGAAGAAGCTCCATGCTGATGGACTTTTGGAGTCTCTCGATTATGAATCATTTGACACATGCGAACCATGCCTCATGGGCAAGATGACCAAGACTCCGTTCTCCGGAACAATGGAGCGAGCAACCAACTTGTTGGAAATCATACATACCGATGTGTGCGGTCCAATGAGTGTTGAGGCTCGCGGAGGATATCGTTATGTTCTCACTCTCACTGATGACTTGAGTAGATATGGGTATGTCTACTTATGAAACACAAGTCTGAGACCTTTGAAAAGTTCAAGGAATTTCAGAATGAGGTAGAGAATCAACGTGACCGAAAGATAAAATTCTTACGATCAGATCGTGGAGGAGAATATTTAAGTCACGAATTTGGTACACACTTAAGAAAATGTGGAATCGTTTCACAACTCACGCCGCCTGGAACACCTCAGCGTAACGGTGTGTCCGAACGTCGTAATCGCACTCTATTGGATATGGTGCGGTCTATGATGTCTCTTACCGATTTACCGCTATCATTTTGGGGATACGCTCTAGAGACAGCTACATTCACTTTAAATAGGGCACCGTCTAAATCCGTTGAGACGACACCGTATGAATTATGGTTTGGGAAGAAACCTAAGCTGTCGTTTCTAAAAGTTTGGGGATGCGATGCTTATGTCAAGAAACTTCAACCTGAAAAGCTCGAACCCAAGTCGGAAAAATGCGTCTTCATAGGATACCCTAAGGAAACCATTGGGTATACCTTCTACTTAAGATCCGAGGGCAAGATCTTTGTTGCCAAGAACGGATCCTTTCTGGAAAAAGAGTTTCTCTCGAAAGAAGTAAGTGGGAGGAAAGTAGAACTCGATGAAGTACTACCTCTTGAACGGGAAAGTAGTGCAGCTCAGGAAAATGTTCCTGTGATGCCTACACCAACTGAAGAGGAAAATAATGATGATGATCAAGGTACTTCGGATCAAGTTGCTACTGAACTTCGTAGGTCCACAAGGACACGTTCCGCACCAGAGTGGTACGGCAACCCTGTCCTGGAAATCATGTTGTTAGACAACGGTGAACCTTCGAACTATGAAGAAGCGATGGCGGGCCCAGATTCCAACAAATGGCTAGAAGCCATGAAATCCGAGATAGAATCCATGTATGAAAACAAAGTATGGACTTTGACTGACTTGCCCGATGATCGGCGAGCGATAGAAAACAAATGGATCTTTAAGAAGAAGACGGACGCGGATGGTAATGTCACCATCTATAAAGCTCGACTTGTCGCTAAGGGTTATCGGCAAGTTCAAGGGATTGACTACGATGAGACTTTCTCTCCCGTAGCGAAGCTTAAGTCCGTCCGAATCATGTTAGCAATTGCCGCATACTATGATTATGAGATATGGCAGATGGACGTCAAAACGGCATTCCTTAACGGGCATCTTAAGGAAGAACTGTATATGATGCAGCCGGAGGGTTTTGTCGATCCTAAGAATGCTAACAAAGTATGCAAGCTCCAGCGATCCATTTATGGGCTGGTGCAAGCATCTCGGAGTTGGAACATTCGCTTTGATGAGATGATCAAAGCGTTTGGGTTTATGCAGACTTATGGAGAAGCCTGCGTTTACAAGAAAGTGAGTGGGAGCTCTGTAGCATTTCTCATATTATATGTAGATGACATACTTTTGATGGGAAATGATATAGAATTCTTGGACAGCATTAAGGCCTACTTGAATAAGTGTTTTTCAATGAAGGACCTTGGAGAAGCTGCTTATATATTAGGCATCAAGATCTATAGAGATAGATCGAGACGCCTCATAGGTCTTTCACAAAGCACATACCTTGATAAGATTTTGAAGAAGTTCAAAATGGATCAGTCCAAGAAGGGGTTCTTGCCTGTATTGCAAGGTGTGAGATTGAGCTCGGCTCAATGCCCGACCACGGCAAAAGATAAAGAAGAGATGAGCGTCATCCCCTATGCCTCAGCCATAGGATCTATTATGTATGCCATGCTGTGTACCAGACCTGATGTAAACCTTGCCGTAAGTTTGGTAGGAAGGTACCAAAGTAATCCCGGCAAGGAACACTGGACAGCGGTCAAGAATATCCTGAAGTACCTGAAAAGGACAAAGGACATGTTTCTCGTTTATGGAGGTGACGAAGAGCTCGTCGTAAAGGGTTACGTCGACGCTAGCTTCGACACAGATCTGGATGACTCTAAGTCACAAACCGGATACGTGTATATGTTGAATGGTGGAGCAGTAAGCTGGTGCAGCTGCAAGCAGAGCGTCGTGGCGGGATCTACATGTGAAGCGGAGTACATGGCAGCCTCGGAGGCAGCGCATGAAGCAATTTGGGTGAAGGAGTTCATCACCGACCTAGGAGTCATACCCAATGCGTCGGGGCCGATCAAACTCTTCTGTGACAACACTGGAGCTATTGCCCTTGCCAAGGAGCCCAGGTTTCACAAGAAGACCAGGCACATCAAGCGTCGTTTCAACTCCATCCGTGAAAATGTTCAAGATGGAGACATAGATATTTGCAAAGTACATACGGATCTGAATGTCGCAGATCCGTTGACTAAACCTCTCTCGCGAGCAAAACATGATCAACACCAGAACTCTATGGGTGTTCGATTCATCACAATGTAACTAGATTATTGACTCTAGTGCAAGTGGGAGACTGTTGGAAATATGCCCTAGAGGCAATAATAAAAGGTTATTATTATATTTCCTTGTTCATGATAATTGTCTTTTATTCATGCTATAACTGTATTATCCGGAAATCGTAATACACGTGTGAATACATAGACCATAACATGTCCCTAGTGAGCCTCTAGTTGACTAGCTCGTTGGTCAACAGATAGTCATGGTTTCCTGACTATGGACATTAGATGTCATTGACAACGGGATCACATCATTAGGAGAATGATGTGATGGACAAGACCCAATCCTAAGCATAGCACAAGATCGTGTAGTTCGTTTTGCTAGAGCTTTTTCAATGTCAAGTATCTCTTCCTTAGACCATGAGATCGTGTAACTCCCGGATACCGTAAGAGTGCTTTGGGTGTACCAAACGTCACAACGTAACTGGGTGACTATAAAGGTGCACTACAGGTATCTCCGAAAGTGTCTGTTGGGTTGACACGGATCGAGACTGGGATTTGTCACTCCGTATGACGGAGAGGTATCTCTGGGCCCACTCGGTAATGCATCATCATAATGAGCTCAAAGTGACCAAGTGTTTGGTCACGGGATCATGCATTACGGTACGAGTAAAGTGACTTGCCGGTAACGAGATTGAACGAGGTATTGGGATACCGACGATCGAGTCTCGGGCATGTAACGTACCGATTGACAAAGGGAATTGTATACAGGGTTTGATCGAATCCTCGACATCATGGTTCATCTGATGACATCATCGAGGAGCATGTGGGAGCCAACATGGGTATCCAGATCCCGCTGTTGGTTATTGCCCGAGAACCGTCTCGGTCATGTCTACGTGTCTCCCGAACCCGTAGGGTCTACACACTTAAGGTTCAGTGACACTAGGGTTGTATGAATATGAGTATGCAGCAAACCGAATGTTGTTCGGAGTCCCGTATGAGATCCCGGACATCACGAGGAGTTCCGGAATGGTCCGGAGGTAAAGATTTATATATAGGAAGTCTTGTTTTGGTCACCGGAAAAGTTTCGCACTTTATCGGTATTGTACCAGGAGTGCCGAAAGGGGTCCGGGGGTCCACCGGGGGGGTCCACCTGCCCCGGGGGGCCACATGGGCTGTAGGGGGTGCGCCTTGGCCTATATGGGCCAGGGGCACCAGCCCCAAGAAGCCCATGCGCCAAGAAGACTTGGAGAGGGGAGAGTCCAAAGAGGGGAAGGCACCTCCGAGGTGCCTTGGGGAGGATGGACTCCTCCCCCCCTCTTGGCCGCACCCCTTCCTTGGAGGAAGGGGCAAGGTTGCACCCTCCCCGCTCTCATGCGCCTATATAAAGGGAGGGGAGGGAGGGGTGGCCGCACCGATAAGCCCTGGCGCCTCCGTCCTCCCTGCAACACCTCCTCCTCCTCCCGTAGTTGCTTAGTGAAGCCCTGCTGGAGTTCTGCTGCATCCACCACCACGCCGTCGTGCTGCTGGATCTTCATCAACCTCTCCTTCCCCCTTGCTGGATCAAGAAGGAGGAGACGTCATCCGCTCCGTACGTGTGTTGAACACGGAGGTGCTGTCCGTTCGGCACTAGGTCATCGGTGATCTGAATCACGGCGAGTACGACTCCATCAACCCCGTTCCATTGAACGCTTCTGCACGCGATCTACAAGTTGTATGTAGATGCAATCACTCTCCCATGACTCGTTGCTAGATGAACTCATAGATGGATCTTGGTGAAACCGTAGGAAATTTTTTAATTTTCTGCAACGTTCCCCAACAGATTACTCACCAAAGCCATTTCCATGGTTGTTGAACCCCAAGGTGCTCTTACATGTTGGTCATCAACAATCACAGTTTTGGCCGATTTTGGCCCGTTTCGTGGACTATTACTCATTATTTTGGGGTCCCGGAGTAATTTCCACCATGGACGAACACCGAGGTGCGTCTATGTGTCGATCATCAACACTCGCGGTTTTTGTCGATTCTGACCCATTTCGTGGTCTATTACTCACCCTTTTTTGGTCCCTGAGAAATTTCCATGATTGACAAATCCCCGGGTGCGTTTATGTATCGTTCATCAATAGTCCTAGGTTTTTCCGTTTCTGGGCTCTTTCATGGCCTATTACTCACCGTTTTCGGATCCCAAAGCGATTTGCATGGTTATCGAACCCAAAGGTGTGCTTACGTGGTGGCCGTCAAGACTCGCAGTCTGGGCCGATTCTGGCCCGTTTGTTGGACTAGTACTTAGTTTTGTGGTCCCGAAGTGATTTCCACGATTGACGAACCCCGTGGTGTGTTTACATGTCGGTCATCAACACTCACAATTTTGGCCGATTCTGGTCCGTTTCGTGCACTATTACTCACCTTTTGGGGTCCCAGAGCGATTTCTACGATTGACGATCCCCGGGGTGTGTTTACGTGTCCGTCGTCAATACTTAAAGTTGTGGCCAATTTTGACCCGTTTCGTGGACTATTACTCATTGTTTTGTGGTCTCAGAGTGATTTCCAGGCTTAACGAACTTAACTCCTGGGTGCATTTACGTGTCGGTCATCAACACTCAGAGTTTTGGTCGTTTCTTCCCTGTTTCGTGGACTATTACTTACTCTTTTGAGGTCTCGGATGATTTCCATGATTAACGAACCCCGGGGTGCGTTTAAGTGTCGGTCATCAACACTCGAGGTTTTTGTCGATTCTGACTCGTTTCGGGGGCTATTACTCACCATTTTGGGGTCCCAAAGCGATTTCCATGCTTGTTGAACCCCAAGGTGCTCTTACGTGTCGGCCATCAAGAATCGCAGTTTTGGCCGATTCTGGCCCATTTCATGGACTATTACTCACTATTTTCGGGTCCGAGAGTGATTTCCACCAATGACGAACACCGGGGTGCGTCTATGTGTCATTCATCAACACTCGCGGTTTTTGTCGATTCTGACCCATTTCGTGGTCTATTACTCACCCTTTTTTGGTCCCTGAGAAATTTCCATGATTGACAAATCCCCGGGTGCGTTTATGTATCGTTCATCAATAGTCCTAGGTTTTTCCGTTTCTGGGCTCTTTCATGGCCTATTACTCACCTTTTTCGGATCCCAAAGCGATTTGCATGGTTATCGAACCCAAAGGTGTGCTTACGTGTTGGCCGTCCAGACTCGCAGTCTGGGCCGATTCTGGCCCGTTTGTTGGACTAGTACTCAGTTTTGTGGTCCCGAAGTGATTTCCACGATTGACGAACCCCATGGTGTGTTTACATGTCGGTCATCAACACTCACAATTTTGGCCGATTCTGGTCCGTTTCGTGCACTATGACTCACCATTTGGGGTCCTAGAGCGATTTCTACGATTGACGATCCCCGGGGTGTGTTTACGTGTCCGTCGTCAATACTTAAAGTTGTGGCCAATTTTGACCCGTTTCATGGACTATTACTCATTGTTTTGTGGTCTCAGAGTGATTTCCAGGATTAACGAACTTAACTCCTGGGTGCGTTTATGTGTCGGTCATCAACACTCAGAGTTTTGGTCGTTTCTTCCCTGTTTCGTGGACTATTACTTACTCTTTTGAGGTCTCGGAGTGATTTCCATGATTAACGAACCCCGGGGTGCATTTAAGTGTCGGTCATCAACACTCGAGGTTTTTGTCGATTCTGACTCGTTTCGGGGGCTATTACTCACCATTTTGGGGTCCCAAAGCGATTTCCATGCTTGTTGAACCCCAAGGTGCTCTTACGTGTCGGCCATCAAGAATCGCAGTTTTGGCCGATTCTGGCCCATTTCATGGACTATTACTCACTGTTTTCGGGTCCGAGAGTGATTTCCACCAATGACGAACACCGGGGTGCATCTATGTGTCGGTCATCAACACTCGCGGTTTTTGTCGATTCTGACCCGTTTCGTGCACTATTAATCACCGTTTTGGGGTCCCTAAGCGATTTCCATGATTGATGAACCCCTAGGTGTGTTTATGTATCGTTCATCAATAGTCCTAGGTTTGTCCGTTTCTTGGATCTTTCATGGACTATTACTCACCATTTTCAGATCCCAAAGCAATTTCCATGGTTGTTGAACCCCAAGGTGTCCTTACGTGTTGGTCATCAAGACTAGCAGTCTGGGCCAATTCTGGCCCGTTTCTTGGACTATTACTCAGTTTTGGGGTCCCGAAATGATTTCCATGATTGACGAACCCCGGGGTGCGTTAACGTGTCGGTCATCAACACTCACAATTTTGGCCGATTCTGGTCCGTTTCGTGCACTATTACTCACCTGTTTGGGGTCCCAGAGAGATTTCCACGATTGACGATCCCCGAGGTGCATTTACGTGTCCGTCATCAACACTCAAAGTTTTGGCCAATTCTGACCCGTTTCGTGGACAATTACACACCGTTTTGGTGTCCCAAAGCGATTTCCATAGTTTTTAAACCCCAAGGTGCGCTTACGTGTTGGTCCTCAACAATCGCGGTTTTGGCCGATTCTGGCCGTTTCATGGACTATTACTCACTGTTTTGGGGTCCCGGAGTGACTTCCATGATTGACAAATCCCTGGTTGCGTTTACGTGGTGGTCATCAACACTCACAGGTCTGTCTGAATCTGGCCGGTTCGTGTATTATTACTCACCTTTTGAGGTCTCAATGTGATTTCCATGATTCATGAACCCCGGGGTGCGTTTATGTGTCGGTTGTCAACACTCGAGGTTTTTGTCGATTCTGACCCGTTTCGGGGGCTATTACTCAGCGTTTTGCGGTCTCAAAGCGATTTGCATGGTTGTTGAACCCCAAGGTGCTCTTACGTGTCGGTCATCAACAATCACAGTTTTGGCCGATTCTGGCCCGGTTCGTGGACAATTACTCACTATTTTGGGGTCCCGATGTGATTTCCACAATTGACGAACACCGGGGTGCGTCTATGTGCCGGTCATCAACACTCGCGGTTTTTGTCGATTCTGACCCGTTTCGTGGGCTATTACTCATCGTTTTGGGGTTCCTGAGCGATTTCCATGATTGAAGAACCCTAGGGTGTGTTTATGTACCATTCATCAATAGTCCTAGGTTTGTCCATTTCTGGGCTCTTTCATGGACTATTACTCGCCGTTTTTGGATCCCAAAGCGATTTCCATGGTTGTCGAACCCCAAGGTTTGCTTATGTGTTGGCCGTCCAGAATCGCAGTCTGGGCCGATTCTGACCTGTTTCTTGGACTATTACACAATTTTGGGGTCCCGAAGTGATTTCCATGATTGACGAACCCCGGGGTGCGTTTACATGTCGGTCATCAACACTCATAATTTTGGCCGATTTTGGTCCTTTTCGAGCACTATTACTCACCGGTTTGGGGTCCCAGAGCGATTTCGACGATTGACGATCCTCGGGGTGTGTTTACGTGTCCGTCATCAACACTCAAAGTTTTGGCCAATTCTGACCCATTTCGTGGACAAATACTCACCGTTTTGGTGTCCCAAAGCGATTTCCATAGTTGTTGAACCCCAAGGTGCGCTTACGTGTTGGTCCTCAACAATCGCGGTTTTGGCCGATTCTGGCCCGTTTCGCGGACAAATACTCACCGGTTTGGGGTCCCACAGTGATTTCCACGATTAACAAACACCGGGGTGCGTCTATGTGTCGGTCATCAACACTCATAGTTTTTGCCGATTCTGGCCGTTTCATGGACTATTACTCACTGATTTCGGGTCCCTGAGCGATTTCCATGATTGACAAACCCCGGGGTGCGTTTATGTATCGTTCATCAATAGTCCTAGGTTTGTCCGTTTCTGGGCTCTTTCATGGACTATTACATACTGTTTTGGGGTCCCAAAGCGATTTCCTTGGTTGTCGAACCCCAAGATGTGCTTACGTGTTGGTCGTCAAGACTCGCAGTCTGGGACAGTTCTGGCCCGTTTCATGGACTATTACTCACTGCTTTGTGCTCTTGGAGTGATTTCCACGATTAATGAATTTAACCCCGGGGTGTGTTTAAGTGTCGGTCATCAACACTCGCGGTTTTTGTCGATTCTGACATGTTTCGTGGCTATTACTCACCAATTTGGGGTCCCAAAGCGATTTCCATGGTTGTTGAACCCCAAGGTGCTCTTATGTGTCGGTTATCAACAGTTGTTGTTTTGGCCGATTCTGCCTAGTTTCATGGACTATTACTCCCTATTTTGGGGTCCCAGAGTGATTTCCACGACTGAAGAACACTAGGGTGCGTCTATGTCTTGGTCATCAAAACTCGCAGTTTTGGCCGATTCTGGCCGTTTCATGCACTATTACTCACTTATTTGGTTCCGTGAGCGATTTCCATGATTGACGAACCCCTTGGTGCGTTTATGTATTGTTCATCAATAGTCCTAGGTTTGTCCGTTTCTAGGCTCTTTCATGGACTATTACTCACCGTTTTGGGGTCCCATAGCGATTTCCATGGTTGTCGAACCCCAAGATGTGCTTACGTGTTGGTCATCTAGACTCGCAGTCTGGGCCGATTCTGGCCCGTTTCATGGGCTATTACTTAGTTTTGGGGTCCCGAAATGATTTCCACGATTGACGAAGCCCATGATGCGTTTACGTGTCTGTCATCAGCACTCACAATTTTGGCCGATTCTGTTACGTTTCGTGCACTATTACTCACTGTTTTGGGGTCCTAGAGTGATTTCCATGATTGCCGGTCCCCGGCGTGCGTTTATGTGTCCGTCGTAAACACTCAAACTTTTTGCCAATTCTGACCCATTTCATGGATTATTACTCACCGTTTTGTTGTCCCGAAGCGATTTCCATAGTTGTGGAACCCCGGGGTGCGCTTACTTGTCGGTCATCAACACTCGCAGTTTTGGCCGATTCTGGCCCGTTTCATGGACTATTACTCAGAATTTTGGGGTCCCAAAGCGATTTCCACGATTTCATGGACTATTACTTCCACAATTAACGAACTTAACCCCGGGGTGCATTCATGTGTCGGTCATCAACACTCACAGCTTTGGTCGATTCTGCCCCGTTTCATGGACTATCACTCACTGTTTTGAGGTCTCGGAGTGATTTACATGATTAACAAACCCCGGGGTGCATTTAAGTGTCGGTGATCAACACTCACGGTTGTCGATTCTGACCCGTTTCAGGGGCTACTACTCATGTTTTGGGGTCGCAGAGCGATTTCCATGGTTGTTGAACCCCAAGGTGCTCTTACTTGTCGGTCATCAACAATCACAGTTTTGGCCGATTCTGGCCCATTTCATGGACTATTACTCACTATTTTGGGGTCCCGGAGTGATTTCCACGATTGAACAACACCAAGGTGCGTCTATGTGTCGGTCAACGACACTCACGGTTTTTGTTGATTCGGACCCGTTTCATGGTTTATTACTCGCCGTTTTGGGGTTCCTGAGCGATTTCCATGATTGACGAACCCCGGGGTGCGTTTATGTATCGTTCATCAATAGTCCTAGGTTTCTCCGTTTCTGGGCTCTATCATCGATTATTACTCAGTTTAGGGGTCCCAAGGTGTGCTTACGTGTTCGTCGTCAAGACTCGCAGTCTGGGCCGATTCTGGCCCGTTCTTGGACTATTACTCAGTTTAGGGGTCCCGAAGTGATTTCCACGATTGACGAACCCGGGGTGCGTTTATGTGTCGGTCATCAACACTCACAATTTAAGCCGATTCTGGCCCGTTTCATGCACGATTACTCACCATTTTGGGGTCTCGAAGCGATTTCCATGATGGACGATCCCTAGGGTGCGTTTACGTGTCCGTCGTCAACACTCAAAGTTTTGGCCAATTATGACCCATTTCATGGACTATTACTCACCGTTTTGGTGTCCCAAAGCGATTTCCATAGTTGTTGAACCCCAAGGTGCGCTTACGTGTCGGTCGTCAACATTCGCAATTTTCGCCGATTCTGGCCCGTTTCATGGACTATTACTCACTGTTTTGGGATCTCGCCGTGATTTCTATGATTGACGAATCCCGGGGTCTGTTTACGTGTCCGTCATCAACACTCACAGTTCTGGCTGAATCCGGCCCGATTTGTGGACTACTACTCACTGTTTTGTGGCCTTGGAGTGATTTTCACGATTAACGAACTTAACCCTGGGGTGCATTTACGTGTCGGTCATCAACACTCTTAGTTTTGGTCGATTCTGCCCCATTTCGTGCACTATTACTCACTGTTTTGAGGTGTCGGAGTGATTTCCATGATTAACGAACCCCGGGGTGCATTTAAGTGTCGGTGATCAACACTCGAGGTTTTTGTCGATTCCGACCCATTTAGGGGGCTATTAGTCACCATTTTGGGGGTCCCAAAGAGGTTTCCATGGTTGTTGAACCCCAAGGTGCTCTTACGTGTCGGTCATCAACAATCGCAGTTTTGGCCGATTCTGGCCCGTTTCGTGGACTATTACTCACTATTTTGTGGTACCGGAGTGATTTCCACGATTGACGAACACCCGAGTGCGTTTATGTCTCGGTCATCAACACTCGCAGTTTTTGTCGATTCTGACACGTTTCGTGGGCTATTACTCACCGTTTTGGAGTCCCTGAGCGATTTCCATGATTGACGAACCCCTTGGTGCGTTTATGTATCATTCATCAATAGTCCTAGGTTTGTCCGTTTCTAGGCTCTTTCATGGACTATTACTCACCTTTTTCGGATCCCAAAGCGATTTCCATGGTTATCGAACCCCAAGGTGTGCTTACGTGTTGGTCGTCAAGACTCGCAGTATGGGCCGATTCTGGTCTGTTTCTTGGACTATTACTCAGTTTTGGGGTCCCGAAGTGATTTCCACGATTGACGAACCCCGGGGTGCGTTTACGTGTTGGTCATCAACACTCAAAGTTTTGGCCAATTTTTACCAGTTTCATGGACTATTACTCACTGTTTTGAGGTGTCGGAGCGATTTCCATGGTTAACGAACCCCGGGGTGCATTTAAGTGTCGGTGGTCAACGCTCGAGGTTTTTGTCGATTCTGACCCGTTTCGGGAGCTATTACTCACCGTTTTGGGGTCCCAAAGCGATTTCCATGGTTGTTGAACAGCAAGGTGCTCTTACGTGTCGGTCATCAACAATCACAGTTTTGGCCGATTCTGGCCCGTTTCGTGGACTATTACTCACTATTTTGTGGTCCCGGAGTGATTTCCACGATTAACGAACACCGGGTTGCATGTATGAGTCGGTCATCAACACTCACGGTTTTTGTCGATTCTGACCCGTTTCGTGGGCAACTATTTTGGGGTCCCGGAGTGATTTCCATGATTGTCGAACACCGGGGTGCGTCTATGTGTCGGTTATCAACACTTGCAGTTTTGGCGATTCTGGCGGTTTCATGGACTATTACTCACTGATTTCGGGTCCATGAGTGATTTCCATGTTTATCGATCCCCGGGGTGTGTTTATGTATCGTTCATCAATAGTCCTAGGTTTGTCCATTTCTGGGCTCTTTCATGGACTATTACTCACCGTTTTGGGGTCCCAAAGCAATTTCCTTGGTTGTCGAACCCGAAGGTGTGCTTACGTGTTGGTCGTCAAGACTCGCAGTCTGGGCCGATGTTGGCCCGTTTCTTGGACTATTACTCAGTTTTGGGGTCCCGAAATGATTTCCACGATTGACGAACCCCGGGGTGCGTTTAGGTGTCGGTCATAAACACTCACAATTTTGGCCGATTCTGGTCCGTTTCGTGCACTATTACTCACTGGTTTTGGGTCCCAGAGCGATTTCCACGTTTGACGATCCCCGGGATGCGTTTACGTGTCGGTCATGAACAGTCACAGTACTGGCAATCTGGCCTGTTTCGTGGACTATTACTCACTGTTTTTAGGTCCCGGAGTGACTTCCATGATTAACGAACTTAACCCGGGGGTGCGTTTATGTGCCGTTCATCAACACTCACAGTTTTGGTCGATTGTGCCCCGGATTTCATGGACTATTACTCACTATTTTGAGGTCACGGAGTGATTTCCACGACTAACGAACCCCAGGGTGCGTTTATGTGTCGGTCATTGTCGGTGTCAATACCGGCGGATCTCGGGTAGGGTGTCCCGAACTGTGCGTCTAGGCGGATGGTAACAGGAGACAAGGGACACGATGTTTTTACCCAGGTTTGGGCCCTCTCGATGGAGGTAAAACCCTACTCGTGCTTGATTAATATTGATGATATGGGTAGTACTAGAGTTGATCTACCACGAGATCAAAGAGGCTAAACCCTAGAAGCTAGCCTATGGTATGATTGTTGTCCGTCCTTCAGACTAAAACTCTCCGGTTTATATAGACACCGGAGAGGGCTAGGGTTACACAGAGTCGGTTATAATGGGAGGAGATCTTCATATCATATTGCCAAGCTTGCCTTCCATGCCAAGGAAAGTCCTTTTCGGACACGGGACGAAGTCTTCAATCTTGTATCTTCATAGTCCGGGAGTCCGGCCAAAGGTCATAGTCCGGCCATCCGGACACCCCCTAATCCAGGACTCCCTCAGTAGCCCCTGAACCAGGCTTCAATGACGACGAGTCCGGCGCGAAAATTGTCTTCGGCATTGCAAGGCGGGTTTCTCCTCCTAATACTCCATAGAAGATGTTGAACACAAGGATAGTGTTTGGCTCTGCAAAATAAGTTCCACATACCACCGTAGAGAGAATAATATCTGCACAAATCAAATCTGCTGACGTATTCCGCAGCATGACATCACGCCACGGCCAAGCCTTTATGCGAATCGTTTTACTGTTCCACCTCAGCGTGTTTAGCGAGGCGGTTTCCTTGGCACGTCTGTCGAAGCAGAGATCGTGTCCCCTTATTCCGGGATTCTCATCAATATGAGCGTGGGTAACCCAACCGTGCCTTCGGTATGACTCCCCAATTGAAAGCGAGTCCCAAACGGTTATGGGGAGGGCTCTTGGTATTCAACCCTTTTATAAAGAGACCAGGGCTCGACTCCTTTCTTTTCAATTCAATTGAATCCGCCCCTCGCCTCGAGTTCCAACACCCAAAGCTCCAGTTTTACGCGCTTCGAACCTTTGACAATGTCCGACTCCGACCTTCAAGGCCGGTGGGTGCCTTCCTCCGTTACGGAAGAAGTCGTGCGAAAGCTGAGAGATGCCAGGTACCTAACCGGCGAAATCTCGCATAGGCTACCTGCTCAAGGACAGGCCATCCCCAGTCCCCGACCTGATGAGAGCGTGGTGTTCACATCTCACTTCCTTCGGGGGCTAGGCTTCCCGATTGATCCCTTCGTGAGGGGGCTTATGTTTTATTACGGGCTGGAATTCCACGACTTGGCTCCGGAGTCCATCCTCCAAATCTCATCGTTCATTGTCGTGTGTGAGGCCTTCCTCCATATTACTCCTCACTTCGGATTGTGGCTTAGAACCATCAAGGTGGAACCAAAGATGATCGAGGGGCAGCACGCTGAGTGCAGAGGAGCTATCATAAGCAAGATGGCCAACGCTCCATGGCCCGAGGGCTCTTTCCAAGAGGAGTTCAGCTTATGGCAACGGGACTGGTTTTACATCACAGCCCCCAGGGGCACCACATGGGTGGCGCCACCTGCTTTTCGCTCGGGTCCCCCACCACGGCTAGCGTCATGGGTCAATGAAGGGCTTATCTGGGGGCCGTCCCAAGACGTGCCCTTGCTGCAGGACCGCATTCGAGATCTCCTAGAAAGAGATATCAACTTGACCGTAGTGGCACAAGTTATGCTGATTCGCCGCATGCTGCCCTGCAAACGTCGCCCTCTCCGCCTGTGGGAATTCAATCCGGAGGGGCTGCGAGTCCTTCAACACTTTATGGGCACGACGCCCGTGGAGATGTACAAATTGTTCTTCGGAACACAAGAAAGGTGTCCGGACTTGTCCGAGGACGCAGGTCTGAGCTGCAATCGCTCGGATGCTCAAGTAAGTAGCCCCGTATTTGGACACGCCATCTGTATTTTCATCATAAAATTGCCCTTGACAGAGCTATCCTTTGAACAGGAGTGGATAGCGAAGGCAAAGCTTATCAGGTGTCCATCCCCCCAGCCTGAGACCGTGCCGGATCCCGTGTTAACCAGGATGCTGGAGATTGTGCTTTCGGCAGAAGGCGAAGAGGGGAACCAAGGGGCTACCAGCTCCGCAACGGAGGCTGTCAGGAAGGGAGGAATCGAGAATTCCCCCAACCCAGGAAAGAAAAGGACTGCCTCTGAAGACCCGGAGGGGATGGCCTCAAAATGGGGGAAGAAATCTTAGCCAGAGGATCCGGCGCCGGAGAATGCCCAGGCCGCATTGCGCCCTCAAGAGGATCAGCTCTCCCCCGAGCCGTAAGTAAAGAGTGGGGTTCCAAAATGAGTGACATCCCTATTTTATTTCCGAGGAAGATAACCGAAATATTACCTTGCAGTTCGGATCTCAACCCTTCTCAGCAGAGCTCATCTTCGGGGGATCTTCATCCGGAGATGATGGAGAGCGAAACGCCTCCTCTAGCTGCACCGTCTTTCGAGGCAGGCAACCCCGAGGTGTCGTCCCGGAGGGTTGTTCCAAGTCCGGACCCTGAAAAAGGTCGACAGGCTAGTCCGGCACCCTCTGGTGCGCGGTCGGAGGGGCTGAAGGATCTGCTCGGGCGAGCGTCCATCTCAGAAGAACACCGTATGTTGATGAGCACAGTAATAGGAAGGATTTCATCCGCGGAAAGCGGATTGTACGAGGCCGCCAGGAGTTTACTGACAGGCTTTGAGGTACGTGAAAAGGTGTACCTTTTGGTAGAGCCGCATATATAAAATGCGCCCTGTATAAATAGTAGCCCCTAAGACTCTGTGTGTCGTCAAAAGTGACGGCGCATAGAGGATCATAACCCCAGGTATAATATGTCTCCTTTTTATGAAGGTAGCGAGGCGTTCGGTAGCTAGCCGGACTGATGAATCTGCCGAGCTAAAGCGGCAACTTGACGTGGCGGATGCCGACATCGCGCTTGTAAATAAGCGGCTAGACGAGGCGCAAGGTATGTTCTGAAGACATCTGATAAGAGGAGTTCGATGCTCGTGCCTTATAAGATATGTGCTTAATGTAGATGGTGCTGCTGCCGTGGAGAACCTTCGGGCAGAACTTGCCCGAGCCAAGGAGCAAGCAAGGGAAAGTGATGCGGCTGCCGTTAAGGTGGCTGAAGAGCTAAAAGCCGAACAGGCTACTCACTGCCAGGGCAAGAAAGTATAACCGAGATGGCTATAAAATTGAAGGATGCTGCCGACCGCTGTAAATTTCTTGAACAAGAAGATAGGGCGGCTCAGGAGGATCTTGAAAAGATCACTGCCGAGGCCAAGGATACTCGCTCTGCAATGAGAGCTATGAAGGAGGAGCTACGTCAGGCCGGAGATATCACGGCTGGAAAGCCCTATATGCTGCGGATGAAGTTCGGGGACCCTAAGTATGCTCCGTTAGACCGGCAGTGGAGTGCGGAAAACACTTATCTGGATTTGGCAGCTAGTGCGGCAGACACGACCGAACACTTCCGGGGTCAAGGTGACCATGAATTGGAAGAACTTTTTTGGAAGAACTTTTTTGGTCGCAGTTCCACACTCCAGAACGCCCACTTTCGGTATCCGACCGTTTGGCCCCTGGGCGGAGCTGAACAGGTTATCCGGACTCGCCATGAGGTATGTTGCGAGTCGTCTATTGCCGGAAGAGCCAGAGCCGAAGAGTTATTTTAGCTTAGTGCAGCAGTTCCTTGGTTCGGTGTCGCATGTTGATGCAATGAAGAGGTCGGCGTGCATAGAGAGTGCATAGATGGCTCTTGCCCGTGTCAAAACATACTGGGCGGATATGAAGGCTAGTCTTGTTGCATCCCGGGATTCGGACGAAAGCCGAGTACCTGCCAAGCACTACTTTGAGGAAGTTCTTCATGGCGCTCGTTTAATAGAGGCGGAGTGCTAGAAGGGTGTTGTGTTCGAATAGCATGTGCTATTGTAAAACGAATATTTTCATAGAATATAAAAGCTTTTTAAACTTGAGCTTGCAAGAATTATAATGCCTCCTGTGCGGCCGTTAATGTATATGTGTATATAACCTGAAAGATGGCAGTCGTTGGATTCAGCCCCCACGCATATAATGCGGTGGTGTTTGCCAAAAGGCGCCTTTTCACACTTAATCCAACGTCTTGGTCCTATAAAGGAGGTGATAGCGCGGCGAACTAGGCAACCGGACTATAATGCTTTATCACTTTCACTTAGCCATAGGAGTTTGATAGTGGGGCTACTGAATAGCCCTAGGGGCACCGCGCTCGCCCGAACTCGGGGCGCGTGTGTGCCTGACCGGGAAGCGGCCCTTCGTTAATGCGGAGGAATCCTAAAGATTCTGAAATTCATCAAGTGGTTGACCAGTCTCTTGCTATATCATGACAGTCAGTTTTTGGCTTTCTCTACTGAGGTGCTCGCCTGGCCGAACCGGGGCACAATCGCAGTAGTTCTCCTGGTGCCGCCTTAGCCGATAGAGCGGAACGTAAGGCAGCAAAACACGGGAGCCGGGCAAACCCAACGTTTTACCAAAGACATGATTCAGAGCTGATGCATATAAGGCCAAACTCCCTAAGGTATTCAGTCTTTATGAAGACGGGCCGAACCAAAGCCCTTGGTAAAAAAGCCCCTGGTGTCCAGGTACGCGCAAAATTCTGGCGTGGCCACATGCCAAGACGCCAGCCTCCTCCTCGGTTATAGCGAAAACCGGGGGATGTTATCAACGAGAGATAGTAAAAAAGGTTTACACAGGGTCTTAATCTGAAAAGAATCCTTAAAACGGGTCCCTACTGCACGTCTGCGCCTGTGTCTCTATTGTACCGTATCCTGGACGGGCGTAGCACGGTGTTCATCTGCGAAAGAGAGGAACTTAGTGAAAAATAATCGTGCGAGAAATCTATGTTAAAATAAACAAAATATAATACACAGACATGAGCAAAATTGAGCCGTATTGTCTCCTGGTGTAAAGACGCGGAGCCCCTTGTACAGGGTTATGCGGCTATTAAGCCTTTGTATGTTTACGTGGGACTCGTCGAGCCGTATCCGGGGTAGTAGGGCTGGATTGGTGTGCGGCTGTCCAAGCGGCCGCACCATTACCCGTACTTCGGGGATCAATTGATATTTCCTTTTAATGAGATGATGCCTGGTGGACCGGGCATTTTGAGTTTGAGGGATGCATAATGCGGTATTGCATTAAAGCGGGTGAAAGCTTCACGTCCCAGTAGCGCTTGATAGCGACTTATGAATGGGGCGATGTGGAAAGTTAGGTTTTCGCTTTGGAAGTTTTCGGGTGAGCCGAACATGACTTCGAACGAAAGGGAACCCATACTCTGGGTTTGTGGGCCCAGCGTGACTCCTTGAAAGGAAGTGTTGCCATGGCGAATTATTGCTGGGTTTACCCCCAGTTTGTGGATTGTGTCCTGATATAACAGGTTTAGGTCACTGCTGCCGTCGATTAGGACTTGTGTAAATTGGAGTCCGTCGATAATCAGATCCAGGACCAAGGCGGTCCAGCCTGCGTTCCAGATACTTCTGGAGTAATCCTGATGATCGAAGGTGATTGGTTGTAACAACCAGTGGCGGTGCTCTTCTGGGGCAGACCGTATGGCGCGTATCTTCGTAAGCACCGTTCTGTTATTCCCTTCTGTCATCTGAAGTGAATTTACTATTTTGACTTCTTGTGGGAACTTCTTTTGTTCTCCGGTGTTCTACTTGTGGGGTGCGTCGTCATCCTATCTTGGTGTGTCGAGCCCCTTGTGTTCGGCGTTGAGTTTGCCGGACTGCTTGAAGACCCAACAATCTCTGTGGGTGTGGTTTGCAGGTCTCCCGGGAGTACTATGGATTTGACATATTTTGTCCAAGATTTTGTTGAGGTTAGATAGCTCGTCCCTGTCATCTTTGGGGGCCGGCTTTTTCTGATTTTGCCGAGAGCTTTTGAATCCGGCATTGACTGCTGTGCTCATCGGGCTGTTATCCTTGATCCGGCGCCGTTCTTTGTTATGGCGCAGTTTCCCGTTTCCATCTCTGAGTATTATGTACTTGGGTCGCTGGTGCTGCTTCTTGCCAACCAGCTATCCTCTCTTGCGCAAAAGCGGGTCATGAGGCTTGTTAATGCGGCCATTATTCTTGGCTTTTCTTGGCCGAGTTGTCTGGCGAGCCATTCGTCTCGGACGCTATGTTTGAAAGCTGCTAGGGCCTCGGCGTTCGGACAGTCGACTATCTGATTCTTTTTAGTAAAAAATCTGTTCTAGAGTTTCCGGGCCGACTCTCCGGGTTGTTGAGTTATATGACTCAGATCATCTGCATCCGGAGGTCGGACATAGGTCCCTTGAATATTTGCTCGGAAAGCATCCTCGAGCTCTTCCCAACTTCCCATGGTGTTTTCGGGAAGGCTTTTAAGCCAATGCCGGGCTGGCCCTTTGAGCTTAAGGGGTAAGTATTTTATGGCGTGAAGGTCATCTCCTCTGGCCATGTGTATGTGGAGGATATAATCCTCGATCCAGACTCCAGGGTCTGTTGTTCGGTCATACGCCTCTATGTTTACGGGCTTGAATCCCGCTGGAAATTCATGATCTAGTACGTCATCGGTAAAACATATGGGATGTGCGGCGCCCATGTATGTAGGTGTGCCGCGATGTTCGGATATTTTTTGCATTGCATTGCTCACTGGATCTTGCTTTCTTGGCCCATAGATGGATCTGGTTGGACCGGTTTTTTGATGCGAGTCCTTGGGCGGATCGCGTGCCGTATTGAGTGCGACGCCCTTTGTCGCTTGAGATCGATCGTGGGGTCGTCTATCCGACCTGGTGGCTTCCTTGTTTTTTGACAGTGGGGGCCCTAAGGCCTCTTCATCAAATTCCGGTAGTAATTTCCGCTTCGGATAGCTCTTTGTGTGATGACTGTTACCGTACTTGTGTGTGGTGTTGAGTACTTTGCCCCATCTAATTCTGAGTGCATCTTCCGCTGTTTTGAGCTTCCGCTTCTGCTTTTTCAGGCTACGCGCAGTGGCGACGAGCCTTTGGTGGAGGTTCTGGTGTTCCAGCGACTTGTCCGGCGTGAGGTCGTCCGGACTATTATCTTTGCCGGGGACGGATTGTTCGGTTTGTCCGCCCTGTTTGGGCGATTGCTCGATGGCATGTTCATCTTCCGTTGATTCTCCCAGCTCTATGGCTGGGTCTCTATCGAGGTGGGGCTTGGTGCGGCGCTTACGCCGCCGCTTTGATTGTTTTTCGAGGGAACGATACCTGGTTGCGCCCTTTTGATCCTCGTCGTTGCTTCTTTTAGGTGTGTCCACCATGTATACATCGTGTGATGAGGTGATTGTCCGGTGCTCTATAGCCGCTGGTTCTCGATTGTCTCCTTCATCGGCGTCTATGCTGTCGATGTCTTCGGAGTCGTAGTCGAGCATGTCGGTTAGATCGTCGACAGTGGCTATGAAGTGGGTGGCGGGTGGGTTTCGAATTTCTTTGTCGTCCGCATCCCAACCATGCTGGCCATAGTCCGGCCAGGGATCTCCTGACAAAGAGAGAGACTTTAGTGAATTCAGGATATCGCCAAAGGGCGAGTGCTGAAAGACGTCCGCGGCGGTGAACTCCATGATCGGAGCCCAATCGGGTTCGATCGGAAGGGGTGCGGAAGATTCGGAGTTCGGAACGAAGTCCGGCACCTTGGAGTCGTAGGTCTCGCAAAGGACTAGGTTGGTATTTGGCTCTATCGCCGTAGAGATTGCGGCTCCTGGGGCGGCGTCTAATCGTCCGTCCCCGACTGGCGCAGTCGGCTCCGAGCTAATGATCGGAGCGGGCACCTGAGCGGCGCTCTGGGCGCTGTCTGGCGGCAGAGCTAGATCATGCCCACCGTGATAGTGCGGCGTTCTCGGCCATGGCTCGAATCCGTTGAAGATCAAGTCCCTGCGGATGTCGCCCGTGTAGTTTAAGCTTCCAAACCTGATCTGATGGCCAGGGGCGTAGCTTTTGATCTGCTCCAGATGGCCGCCGAATACGAAGATCTGTTCGGGGAGAAAAGTCTCACCCTGGACCGCGTCGTGGTTGATGATCGAAGAAACCATCGGGCCTAAAGGTGACGACACAGAGGAACTCTAAATGAAAGCACCAATGTCGGTGTCAAAACCGGCGGATCTCGGGTAGGGGGTCCCGAACTGTTTTTACCCAGGTTCGGGCCCTCTCGATGGAGGTAAAACCCTACTCCTACTTGATTAATATTGATGATATGGGTAGTACAAGAGTTGATCTACCACGAGATCAGAGAGGCTAAACCCTAGAAGCTAGCCTATGGTATGATTGTTGTTCGTCCTTCGGACTAAAACTCTCCGGTTTATATGGACACCAGAGAGGGCTAGGGTTACACAGAGTCCGTTACAATGGGAGGAGATCTTCATATCATATCGCCAAGCTTGCCTTCCACGCCAAGCAAAGTCCTATTCGGACACGGGACGAAGTCTTCAATCTTGTATCTTCATAGTCCGGGAGTCCGGCCAAAGGTCATAGTCCGGCCATCCGGACACCCCCTAATCCAGGACTCCCTCAGTCATGAACACTCGCGGTCTTTGTCGATTCTGACCCATTCCGTGGGCTATTACTCAATGCTTTGGGGTCCCAAAGCGATTTCCATGGTGGTTGAACGCCAAGGTGGTCTTACGTGTCGGTCAACAACAATCACGGTTTTGGCCGATTCTGGCCCGCTTCATGGACTATTACTCACTATTTTGGGGTCCCAGAGTGATTTCCATGATTGATGAACAACGGGGTGTATCTATGTGTCGGCCATCAACACTTGTAGTTTTGGCAATTCTCGTCGTTTCATGGACTATTACTCACTGAATTCGGGTCCATGAGTGATTTCCATGTTTATCGAACCCCGGGGTGCGTTTATGTATCATTCATCAATAGTCCTAGGTTTGTCCATTTCTAGGCTCTTTAATGGACTATTAGTCACCGTTTTGGTGTCCCAAAGCGATTTCCGTGGTTGTCGAACCCCAAGGTGTGCTTACGTGTTGGTCGTCAAGACTCGCAGTCTGGGCCGATTCTGGCCCGTTTCTTGGACTATTACTAAGTTTTGGGGTCCTGAAGAGATTTCCACGATTGACAAACCCCGGGGTGCGTTTACATGTCGGTCATGAACACTCAGAATTTTGGCCGATTCTGGTCTGTTTCATGCACTATCACTCACCGGTTTGGGGTCCCAGAGCGATTTCCACTATTGACGATCCCCGGGGTGCGTTTAGGTGTCCGTCGTTAACACTGAAAGTTTTGGCCAATTCTCATCCGTTTCGTGGCCTATTACTCACCGTTTTGGTGTCCTGAAGGGATTTCCATAGTTGTTGAACCCTAAGACGCGCTTACGTGTCGGTCATCAACACTCGTAGTTTTGGCCGATTCTGGCCCGTTTCATGGACTATTACACACTGTTTTGGGGTCCCAGAGTGATTTCCATGATTGACGAACTCCGTGGTGCGTTTACATGTCGGTCATCAACACTCATAGTTCTGGCCGAATCTGGTCTGTTTCATGGACTATTACTCACTCTTTTGTGGTCCTGGAGTGACTTCCACGAGTAACGAACTCAACCCCGGGGTGCGTTTATGTGCCGGTCATCAACACTCATAGTTTTGTTCGACTCTGCCCTGTTTTTCATGGACTATTACTCACTGTTTTGAGGTCTCAGAGTGATTTCCACGATTTATGAACCCCAGGGTGCGTTTAAGTGTCGGTCATGAACACTCACGATCTTTGTCGACTCTGACCCGTTTCGTGGGCTATTACTCACCGTTTTGGGGTCCCAAAGCTACTTCCGTGGTTGTTGAACCCCAAGGTTCTCTTACGTGTCGGTCATCAACAACAGAGTGTTGGCCGATTCTGGCCCGTTTCGTGATTTCCACGATTGATGATTTTGGCCGGGGTGCGACTATGTGTCGGTCATCAACACTCGCAGTTTTAGCGATTTTGGCTGTTTCATGGACTATTACTCACTGATTTCAGGTCCTTGAGTGATTTCCATGTTTATCGAACCCTTGGGTGCGTTTATGTATCGTTCATAAATAGTCCTAGGTTTGTTCGTTTCTGGGCTCTTTCAATGACTATTACTCACCGTTTTGGGGTCCCAAAGGGATTTCCATGGTTGTCGAACCACAAGGAGTGCTTACATGTTGCTCGTCAAGACTTGCAGTTTGGGCCGATTCTGGACCGTTTTTTGGACTATTACTCAGTTTTTGAGTCCTGAAGTGATTTCCACGATTGATGAACCCCGTGTTGCGTTCACGTGTCGGTCATCAACACTCAGAATTTTAGCCGATTTTGGTTCGTTTCATGCACTATTACTCATCGGTTTGAGGTCCCAGAGCGATTTCCACGATTGACGATCCCCGAGGTGCGTATTGGTGTCCGTCGTCAACACTCACATTTTTGGCCAATTCTCACCTGTTTCGTGGACTATTACTCACCGTTTTGGTGTCCCGAATTGATTTCCATAGTTGTTGAATCCCAAGGTACGCTTATCTGTCGGTCATCAACACTTGTACTTTTGGCCGATTCTGGCCCGGTACATGGACTATTACTCACT